>NW_021343935.1:0-811 GCF_001605985.2 Dendrobium catenatum
AACCATTATGTGATTTTAGGAATTTTTTTAAGCTTTTGAATTTTTAAAAATAAGAGAATTGATTTTTAAATCAAATAAAAATATCTTAAATAATCATATTAAAATATATCATGAAAATTGTATCCAAATAAAAAATTAAAGAGGTGCAAATGATGATCAAAAGAATAGATGAGAGAGAAAAAATAATAATAGGAGAGAGAAAATGAATAATTACAATAATTTAAAAATAAGTTATTTAACATGCGATAGAAATTTATATATGTCAATATGGATAATGGACAATTAATTAAAAAGACTTGAATTAAATGAGATTCTAGTAACATGTTAATGGATATATGATCTTTTTAATGCAAGCGTGTAAAGTTACCCCCCAAAAAAAATGTAAATAATGTTTCAAAGTACTTTAAATTATTTTTGAAAAATGAAATTATATATACTGCATTTAATTTCATTTTTGTGAGCAAGTAATTGCCATTTTATGTCACATGAAATAATTTATCTAATAAGGCCCAACCCTTACTAATTATGATCTTTTTGAGCTAGTTGATCAAGCCAGTGGATTTGTAATTTTTTCTTAAACACTTCAAATTTCAAATATTAGTAACTTTCAATCATATGTTTATTATAATCAAAATTCAAACTAGAGTCAAGTGGCTCATGAGGTTAATAGTAGAGGCACCTAATTCATCTTTGATAGACACTCAGGGATTGTGTAAGGATGCAGATATGTATTTTCACATGCTGCACAGCATCAAAGTATATGCCACAATTAGCTGTATTGAATTTCTCTTTTAAGATCATAATGCCCGTC
>NW_021343936.1:0-494 GCF_001605985.2 Dendrobium catenatum
TGTATTGTGGGAATATCATCTTTGGGGGAACTTGATAATGTAGAACATACATTATTGTACTGAGATGTAATGATTAGAATATAAAAAAAACTATTTATAATATTCGCTTATACTAAATATCCCAATGTGACGACCAATGAACTTGGGCTTCGTTTGAGATGCTTTTATTACTGCTTCTTAAAGCTGATTTTCAGTACAAAAATTTTACAAAAAAGATGCTTTAAAAAGCAGTGAAAAAAGCCGTCCCAAATGAAGCCTTAGTCACTATATTAAGCATCAATGGCCAATGGAACAAGAAGATCTATTGATGAAACTACATATGGAAGCAATCACCATAAACAAAGACTAAAGCAATAATTGTTTCACTAGAGTAGGTTGGCACATAGTACAAATTAAGGTGATTTGTTAAAACTATGTCTACAAAGTTAGGCCTAATGATACATATGAGAATTAAAAATTAGTGGAACTTCACATGAATGAGAAGATATAAAACC
>NW_021343937.1:0-1625 GCF_001605985.2 Dendrobium catenatum
CCATCATAAATAGCACCCACGTCAAACTGCCAAGGTCGACCAAGTATTAGATGACAGACGTCCATTTCCACGACGTCGCACAACACCTCACATACATAGTGCTTTCCAATGGAGAATTGCACTCGGCAGGTTTCAGTCACTGAAATCTCCATTCCCTTTTTAACCCAACTAATCTTGTAGGGCTGTGGATGTTTCATCGTCTTGAGTTGTAATGCTTGCACAACCGCCTTAGACACCACATTTTCGGTGCAACCACTGTCCACTAGGAGATCACAAACCTTGCCACCGATGGTGCATTTAGTCTTGAAAATGGAGTGTCGCTGCGACTGTACAACCTTGCGTGGGGCTAACAACAACTTTTCAAGCACGCATATCAACGGTTCTCCATCATTTGCAATGACATCTTCCACTTCGACTTCCTCCTCGAACAGTTCGTTCTCCTCTTCGCCTTCACCTTCCAGGAGTTGTAATTGTTGACGGTTTGGGCACTCATTCGATTTGTGTCTCGGTTGAAAACAACAGAAGCACTTGAGACCTTGAGGCCTCGAATAAGGATTTTCCTTGCCGGGAAATTTGGGCTTAACTGGTGCTTTGGGGTTAGAAAATGGTTTGGGCGGTTGAGAGAGCCCACTACTTTCAGCTGCCAACGGTGTCTTACGCACAGCTGATCCGGATTGCTTTGGTAAGTCCATTCCAGTTTCCACATTCTGCTTGCGATAGGTACCACTTCGTGAGTGCCGCCCCAACTGAATTTCGGCTTTGAGAGCGAAATTCACAGCCTGCGAGAGTGACCACACTGAGTTCAGCTCCAATTTGTCCTGGATGCTCTCTTTCAATCCTCCTATGTATTTGGCCACGAGCTGGTTGATCGTTTCATTCAAGTCATTCCTCGCCGATAAGCTATAAAATTCCTCTGTGTATTCGCTAACAGAGCGATTACCTTGAGTGCAATGTTGATACTTCAGGTATAACATTTGTTCGTAATCAGTCGGAAGAAAATGCCCGCGTAGCAATTGCTTCATTCTGCCCCAACTGCGGACTGGTCCGCGGCCTTCCCTGCGACGGCACTGCAGTAACTGAGACCACCACGCGCTAGCTCCGCCTTTGAGTCTACACGCCACATATTTGACCTGCTTTTCCGGCTCGATCTCCATGTAATCAAAGAAGTTCTCGACTGACCGTTCCCAGTCTAAATAGTCCTCGATGTGCAGTCTCCCGTCGAAAAACGGGATGTCCAGCTTCACTCGAAACTCGCCTTGATGTCGGTCTCGTCCAGCATGACGCCGAGGGCGTCGTTTTGCCAGGTCTGCATCGGAGTCGGAAAATCCCTTCGGAATGAAACTGATCTGATCTTCCTCCGAAACTGAGAATTCGGGAATCAATGCCGCGTGCCGCCTGTTTCGATTCTGATATCCCCTGTTGGCCTCAGCTGGGGTGATAGTGTGCGGTATGGGACGCCCCGCTCGGAACGGAACTTCTCCCGTCCGAACGAGAGGTGGCTCACGACGTAATGCGGCGGTTAGACGATCCACAGCTGCTGTGAGATCATCCAGCCATTTCTCAACTCCAGCGTGCGCAGCCCAAAGTTCCTCCAAACTTCGGTTATCCTCGCTCGTCGCACGCTT
>NW_021343938.1:0-806 GCF_001605985.2 Dendrobium catenatum
GATTTCTACTTGATTTGATTTGAGAGTTTTGTTTTTAGTGAGGCATCACAAATAATATTTTTTTCATGACATAAAATTCTCAACATTGCATTTAGCATTAAAAAACAAAACTCAATAACGATGTTACTAAGGATTAATCATTCAAAATGTATAAGGAAAAACAATACAAAAAGACAAACCAATAAGGCAATAATAGCACACAGTGATATAATCATGCATGAAGCAAGCCTAACCTACTACGTATCACGTGATCAAATGAATTTAACGTTAAAAAACAAAACTCAATTGTGATAGTAGCTGAGGTATGACTATATATATGAATCATATAATAAAATGAATCAAGAAAAGCAAAATGATTTCATCAGTTTTTGGCAACGCAATGAAATCAGTTTTCAAGCTAATCCATCTTAGGGAGGCATACACATTATGGCTTGAAGATGATAGATTAGGGCTTCTGTGAAGATAATCTTTCTCCTAGATGGAGGGTAGACTAAACAATTAAAATTGTTAACCTAAGAGAAAATTGACACACTACAAGAAAAATGATTATTAAAATGATAATCTGTCCGCTAAATCGAATAGCGACAAAAAAATATTTCAATCGCTGGTTTGTCACAGTAGCCTCATTGCTGAGGTTTTTAGTGGCTAATTTTTTTTTTTTTTTTGATTGCTAAATTAATGACCACTAATTAGCATTGGTCGCTAAAAATTTATATTTTATCACAATTTTTTATGCTAATGATTATTTATTTGGATGCTATTTAGTATTTTAATTATTAAAATTATTTAGTACATTTTTCTTAGAG
>NW_021343939.1:0-274 GCF_001605985.2 Dendrobium catenatum
GGAGCGCGGTCTGAGCAACCGCACGTGGTTTCGCGCGGAACAATGGCCCGCGAGCCGCTCATGCGGATTGCGGCATAGCGCGCAAGGTTTGGAGCGCGTCGTTTCGCTGCACCGCCATTGTGGGTCCCATATCCGTAAAAAATAGCGTTTTTGCTATTTTTGGGTCCAAAAAATTCCCAAAAAATACAAAAAAAATTTCTAAAAATTTGTAATTTTTTTTTAAATAGATAATTCTGAAATTTGCAATAATCTCTTCCCTTTCTCTCCAAAACCT
>NW_021343940.1:0-246 GCF_001605985.2 Dendrobium catenatum
ATCTTTTTTTTCTAAGAATAATAAATACAAGTGAAAAATCATGAGCCTTAACCTAGTTAAGAAATTATTATTCATTTACATCTTCTTAAGTTATAATTAGTCATGCTTTTTCAAAATTGGATAAAGATGTAGTATCATGAGAGTCCAATGCTTTTAATGGAGCAAGGAGTTTAAAGGAATTGATGTTTGATGGTAGATTAGATGATTATATTCAACAAATGTTTTGCTGTCTTGAAATAAAGGTGG
>NW_021343941.1:0-225 GCF_001605985.2 Dendrobium catenatum
ATTTGATGATGATAAAACAACTCTTGACTTCTTCATTCAAGATGGAAGGTGGGATTATGACAAACTGTTTTTGTACTTTGAGGAAGACCTTGTAAATGTGATAAGTAGAGTTTAGATTTGTCACAATTTTATTGAAGATTGTATGGAATTAAAGGTGAAAATGAGTGGATGGTCTATTTCAGCTATGCTAGTTGAAGATGGCTTGAAGGAAGAGATGAATGTTGA
>NW_021343942.1:0-616 GCF_001605985.2 Dendrobium catenatum
AAGCTTTGAGGTTTGGGGTTTTCCTCTCAAGTACTTACTCTTCAATCGTTTTGCTGAGCTGCTCTTTCACAAGCCTGGGGAAGGACTCATTCTTAGCTTGCTAGCCTTTTTGCTTTCGCCTTTGGTATGCATATATAATTATCAAATCATTTTGGATACGTTTGGAATGGCTTTCTTACTGCTTAAGCATCTTACTAGTCTGCTAGCCATCTTAAAGCAGCTTCTTAAATCTTTTAAAACTGCTTTAAGAAACAATAAGAAAGTTGTACCAAATAAAATCTTAAGAGAACAAATACGTACATGTATAATTTATTGATCAATTGGCTTTTTTTCCTATCAATCTTTTAGGTGTGGATTTTCTCGAAAATTGCAGAGAGTTATTTTTTGAAAATAATTCCAATGAAAAAGCATGGAATGGTGCCTGAGCATAGTTTCTTTCAGGCAATTTCCTCTTGCCTTTTATGCATATTACCTGATAATTTCTACAATAAAGTGGAAGAAGGAAGCATTGTGCTCAAGCCTTCTAAGACATTTAGCTTCTGCAAAAAAGGCGTCAAAGTCGAAGGGGAAAGACAATCGATTGATTCAGACTTGGTGATCTTTGCTACTGGATTCA
>NW_021343943.1:0-254 GCF_001605985.2 Dendrobium catenatum
AAAATATCTCTAAAATTTAACAAAAGAATTACACAACAGGAAAATCGCGTGCTACCGGCGGACAAAATTCGTCAGAAAATGCCCAAAATCCTTTTGACATTGGTATTTCCGTCAATTTTTTTTTTGCCGGTTATGCGCGTGTCGGAAAAGTTATACTGGTGTAAAAAAACCGTCGGAAATATTTCTGGCGGATTTCCGGCGAAATTATTCCTCCGTACAGTTTCGCTGGAAATAAAAAAGAAAAAAATTATATA
>NW_021343944.1:0-316 GCF_001605985.2 Dendrobium catenatum
TCAGATCCTCTATTTGGATCCATTTGGGCTCGGATTCAGTCGAATTTAGTTTTGTTGGGTTCATCTTTACGAGATGTTCATTTCGACTGTAAATTTGTTGAAATCTGAATTCGGATGGCCCTCTGTTTAATATTGAAAATTTTCAACGCAAATTTTTCTTGTCCCATCTAGACAATTTTTTTTTGATATATCTAAGGTAAATTTGTGAGACATTCTGGTCAAAGATTGACACAGCTCAGAAGTCAGATGTTACGGTCGAGTAGACCACCAGAACTTTTCAACCATCCAAGAATAAGAAGAACAAAATACATTGAAA
>NW_021343945.1:0-225 GCF_001605985.2 Dendrobium catenatum
AGAGGGAAAGAGACCCAAATCGGCACAATAGGAGAATTCAACTCAACATCCAAATGGTGAGTCCATTTCACCACTTTCATATAACAATTTTGAACAAAATAGGATCTATAGGAAAAAATTCTGCAATAATCAAAATCATTCTCAAGTTTTATAGAATTTTTCAGTTTAAGGAAGTCGTTTTTCTTTGGTTGAGCACAGTAACTGAAAAATCCCCAATCAACTTTA
>NW_021343946.1:0-301 GCF_001605985.2 Dendrobium catenatum
GAAGATTCTATATCATATAATGAAGTTATCTTACCTCCAAATGTACATCAAATTTCATTTGCAGGAACATTAAACCATTCTTAGTAGGAGACAAGCTGAAACTCATTTTTCAAAGTGGACAACATCAACATATATGAAGAGGATTAGGTGTCACGACCCGACCCGATCCGGGACGGATCCCGCTCGCACCGGGTCGCGACACGGAACAAACAGACTGACCACGATCTGGTTATGGAATTTGGTTCGAAACTGAATCTTCCAAATTATTCAACTCAAAACAGACACACAGACACAGAGCTAC
>NW_021343947.1:0-204 GCF_001605985.2 Dendrobium catenatum
ATTCATGAATGCAAAGTTATTATCATGTTAAAAGCCACTTATCAACCTTTCATCTGCAATTTTTCTGTTGACATGCATCTATATCGAAATTTCCCCCATTTAGACATTCCCTGATGCAAGGTGCTCGCCAACACCTAAAATCGATACTTCCTAAAGTTTTAATTCATCCTTAACAGTTGGAAAAATAATTTTAATAATCAATAG
>NW_021343948.1:0-345 GCF_001605985.2 Dendrobium catenatum
CGGTCCCAGTCAACCACCACACCCCGCCCCCTTAGCCCGTCCTCCTCTGTCCAGGAAATCCCGCCGCCCAGCCCAAGGAAAATTCAAATTCCTTGTGTTAATTCCCTCATTAATCCCTTCCTAAATTAACGCCTTATATTTAGGAAGAGATTAAATGAAATCTCATCAGTTTTAAATTTCAAATTTTGAATCCCTTTAGTTGATTAAAACCTGAAATTCAAATTAAGTTTTAATTAATCCCATGGGCCCCACTAATTAATCAAATCCCCTTCTCTCCCTCCCTTGCTTGACCAGCCATCCATCTCTCCTATTCTCTCTCTACTTGCCACATAAGCACTCACTAAT
>NW_021343949.1:0-322 GCF_001605985.2 Dendrobium catenatum
GAGGCAAAAGCTAGTTGGAAACTTAAAAAATTAATTCTGAGAGCACTCGAACTCCGATTTCAACGAGCTTATAGTCAAACTGAGCGTCTCGGAAATACGAATCCAACGACACCAAGATCAATCGAATCCAAGCCCAAATAAGTCTGAATCAAGGGCTCAAAGCGCTGTCGGAAGGTTCAAACAGAAAATTGAGTTACCAAACAATCTCCGATTTTGACGAATTTATACTCTAATCGAACGGCTCGACGAGATGAATCCAACGAGCCCAAGACTGCTAAATTCCGGCATCATTAAGGCCTCCAAATGGCCAACGAACGGTGCA
>NW_021343950.1:0-217 GCF_001605985.2 Dendrobium catenatum
CCTCGGACCAACAATGAAGCTGAATATGAAGCCCTAGTAGCAGGACTGGAGATTGCAATCGATGTTCGAATTTAAAATCTTCAAATCTTTAGTGATTCTTAACTTGTTGTAAATCAAGTACTTGGAGTTTACAAAATCACCAAGTTTGAGTTGGCCTATTATCATCGTTGAGTTCTTGAGCTTATGAAGCAAATTCCAGTTGTTAAACTAACTCAAG
>NW_021343951.1:0-429 GCF_001605985.2 Dendrobium catenatum
AAAATTGGTAAAATTGGTTTGCAAAACAAACACATAACGGTTCTAAAATTCCCACTTATACCGATAGATACCAATTTTCACTAGTGCCTAATTTATGAAAAAATTTGTGAAATTAAAATATAATAATATTAATGGTATGGCGAAGACAGTTTATGATTTGACTTATATTTACTCTAAAAAAAAATTATTTAACAAGATTAAAATACTAATTATTATAATCTACCCATCTTATAAAAAGTCGTCCCTGATATTTCTCTTAAGAATTCGGGAACAAAATCGATATAAATCAAATCCGTATGAAAATATTGTTAATGTATTAAAATTATATAAAAATACTTGTATACATGTATCACATGCTCAGAAATATCATATCAATGTCAGTGTATAATGTACATGCTTAATATATATTATGTGATCAATATTAATAAC
>NW_021343952.1:0-290 GCF_001605985.2 Dendrobium catenatum
GGCGTTTTGTAAGTTGTACGATACGCCCACAACGCTTTTGCCATTTTCATATGCCATTCCCTTTTGTTCTTGGAGAGAATCATTTTTAACAATTTCTCCAACATTTTATTGAAGGCTTCAGCCAAGCCATTTGCTCTTGGATAATATATAGAGTAATACCGCCAATCGATTTTTTTGCCGATCAACGAACTTGTAGATTTTTGTAATTTTGAATGCAGTACCATTATCTGAGATTATACGTCGTGGCACGCCAAATCTGTAAACAACATTGTGGGTGAAGAAGTTGATCA
>NW_021343953.1:0-247 GCF_001605985.2 Dendrobium catenatum
CGAGCAAGGCTCTGACATACAACCTCGGAAAGGTCTTACATCTTTGGTGGATTCTCCCGACCTCTTCTACACAGGTTAACGTCGTCGAGCAAAGGCTCCAACATACAACCTCGGAAAGGTCCTACATTATTGGTGGATTCTCCTGACCTCTTTCACACAGGTTAACGTCGTCAAGTAAGGCTCCGACGTATAACCTTGAAAAGGTCTCACATCCTTGGTGTATTCTCTCGACCTCTTCCACACAGGT
>NW_021343954.1:0-263 GCF_001605985.2 Dendrobium catenatum
TTGATTTTTCATCTCAAATAATTATAATGTCAATAATATAATAATTTTCATATTGATATATTTTAAGAAAAATTACTTTGATCAAGACAAATCTTGATAGAATGTTTATATACAAAACTTTCAAAATTAAATTCAGAATTATCCGCAATTTGATTTCAACGAAATCAAACCAAAAGTTGAGCATCTTCAGATGATGAAACCAACCACACGAATGGTGATTTAATACGAGCCCAAATGAATCCAACACTCACTCTAAAAGTATT
>NW_021343955.1:0-325 GCF_001605985.2 Dendrobium catenatum
GATAAAGCATCTGCCGCCTTGTTCTCCACTCCTGGCCTGTACTGAATCTCAAAGTCGTACCCCAGTAGCTTGGATAACCACCTCTGATGCTCTTCAGTCACCATCCGTTGTTCCAGAAGAAATTTCAGGCTCCGCTGATCGGTCCTGACCACGAAGTGTCTTCCAAGTAGGTAAGGTCGCCATTTCTGGATAGCCAACACGATGGCCATTAATTCCCTCTCATATACTGATTTCATCCTTGCCCGAGCAGTCAATACCTGGCTGAAATAAGCGATGGGCCTCCTATTCTGCATAAGTACCGCACCCAGTCCGTACCCCGACGCAT
>NW_021343956.1:0-504 GCF_001605985.2 Dendrobium catenatum
GTAAGAATACTCCCCTGAACAGCACATGCAGCGCACAAGACGAAGAGAAACCGGCGGCTAGGGCAAACGCCCTAACCCTCCCCTGGGAGCAGAAGCGGGAGAGAAAACATCATAGGAGTAGAAACAAATTATCTAGATAATTGTTGATTTGTGCTACGTTTTTATTATTCTAAAAAAGAAGTTTTTTAATATAAAAATTTAATACCCCAAACAAACATTTAGTATATTCTCCAGTCACTAAATAACATTCAAATTAAGACTTCATTTGGGACGACTTTTTTATTGATTCTTAATACATAATTTTAGTTAATTTTTTACTAAAATTATGTTTTAAAAAGCAATAAAAAGTCGACCTAAACGAATCCTAAGGCTTGCTTAAGATAGTTTTCTACATCAATTTTTTGGTATAAAAATATTTTAAAATAACAAATAAGTAATAGTCAAAAGCTATCTCAAATAAATCTTAAATTATGAACCCCATCAAAGCTATAATATGCATATTAA
>NW_021343957.1:0-339 GCF_001605985.2 Dendrobium catenatum
TTTCTTCTATCTTTATTCAATTACTTAAGTATAATCTTATTTCTATTCCATTTATCCTTAGCTCATAAATTCATTATTCTTCCATTTATCCCTATTTATTTTCTCCTTAAACAATTTATTATAATTTATAAACATGTTAATTTAATATTTTCTCTTTAAGCATTTTAAATTTTATTTAAAATTATATTGTAATAAATTATTTTTATTAACTTTTGATAAAATATATACATATTTATAAATGTTAACCATACATTTCCAAACTGAGGATCGAACTTACTTTACCTGTACTCGCCGCTCAAGCCTTCTCCCTCGTTCGTAGCTCAAACCCTCGGCCACTTC
>NW_021343958.1:0-208 GCF_001605985.2 Dendrobium catenatum
CCCAAAGTACCTTGGAGCCAGCTTTTCATTCCTCCTGCTGGCAATTGTCTTCTGTCTATATGGTCAGAGCTTCAGAAACACCCTCTCCCCTGCTGCAAACTGTATGTCCTTCCTATGCCCATCCGCTTGCTTCTTCATAATTTGTTGTGCTCTCAGTAGATGCCTCTTTAACTCTTCAAGTACTCGATCTCTCTCCTCTAAATACTCT
>NW_021343959.1:0-487 GCF_001605985.2 Dendrobium catenatum
TGTGATTCACAAGTTTTTTCTGAGCTTTAAACTTTCTGGGTCATTTAATGTTAGTTTGCTTGATTTGTGTCACATTTCAATATAACTTACTAACGACCTGGATTATAGTCATAATTTCTCACAGAAATTATATTATATTTATGGTTGTCAAATGAGGTTACTCAAATGGTCTCCGGATTTTGATGTGCGGGAGGAGTCTCCCATTGTACCTATGTGGATTTCCTTTTTGAACCTACGGCTTCACTTCTTTAATTCACAAATTCTTTTTGGTTTGGCAACGGTGTTTGGTAGACCTTTACAAACTGACCAAGCTACCGCAACTTTATCTCGCTCGTCAGTGGCTCAGATTCTAGTAGAGTTAGATGTTTCTAAAAAACATCCAAATGAGATATGGTTAGGATCTGAATTGAATGGTTATTTTCAAAAGTTGGAAATTAAAAATCTTCCTATTTTTTGTTTGAATTGTAAGATTCATGTCCATGGGGTA
>NW_021343960.1:0-290 GCF_001605985.2 Dendrobium catenatum
AATTAATATTTATGTACTAAAAAGCTGTTTTAAGAAGTAGTAAAAAAGATGTCCCAAACAAAACCTAAGTTATTTGAACAAGTGTAAAATAAACGCATGCATGTAATTTTTTTGTTCAACTAGAAGTAAAATAAATGCACTGCAAAGCTCAAAGATGACAGTAGCCAGTAGTAACCAATGACAATAACAACTAGTGGCGGTGGCCGATAGACGCGTCGGCGGGCGGCAACCAGTGGTGCAGGCGGCCAACGGTGAGCGATGATTGGCCATGTGCGGCGGGCTGGTGCATC
>NW_021343961.1:0-425 GCF_001605985.2 Dendrobium catenatum
TGCAATTCTCATTTCATCGCATGATTGATTCACATCATCATGTTACAAATATACTAACTTCAAATGATTTCAAATAACTCGACGATGGACGTGTTGATATTGAATCTCAATTAGAGGGGACTATCTTTTTGAAACATCCACAATCCTAATATAAAGAGTTTTAGGGCCGCACCTAGAAAAAAATATGAAAGCTCAATAAAATTACAAAAAAAAATCCTAAAAAATATACTAAGTGAAATCTATATCAATATTTTAAAGAAAAATTTATCCATCATCTGCAAATATTTGTTGAGTGTGATAAATTTTTTTTTTTTAAAAGCAAAGTTATAAAGAGCAAATATTTTATCAAATTCTAAAAAAAATTCATTAGTAAGGACATGACATGTATCCTCAAACCAGTGGTTTTGCTAACAAATAGCACCACA
>NW_021343962.1:0-798 GCF_001605985.2 Dendrobium catenatum
AAAATTATAATTCACATGGCATTTTTTTTAGACATGGGTTTTAGTTACTACTTCGTAACACTCACTTTAGTTCTAAGGTCTGAGGCTGATTTGTTGCATCAAAAATCCTATGGTTGATGAAATGTAAGCTCCAAATTTTTTAAATCCCAACTTCAAAACTTTAAAGCCCAATGTAGAATAGTTTTGAATACTATTAAACTTCTGAGAATCCAATGCTTGCTACTTTTGTTCCTTTGGCTTCTAAAAAAGAACAATTCCAATTTGAGTCAAACCCATTTGACATTCCAAAAGAATATTATTTGCCGCTACTTTAATTGAGAATATTATCATGGGATTCATCTCACTTATGATATAATTAATCATAAGGATTTACCTCTATGAGGAACCTATATCTTATAAAACACTATCTTATTTACATAAGATAAGAAAAGTCACAAATAAACATAAATATTTTTGTCAAAATCCTAATTTTATTTTTGAATCTGTAGCAGAATGAAAATTTCTATCTTTCGAAATAGTATATTATTCTTAATATAGTATTTAATTACAAAATAGGATATTTGAAATCACTAATTTATTTTTCATATATGCTTAAATAGTGGAATGACTTAATCAAAAGGGCATACTAAGTGAAGACATAATTCAACAAAGAAGGTATGAGTAAGTCCAAAAAAAATCCAGATAGGAAGGCATTAAATCAACAGTAATAAGGCCAAAAGAGCATAACCCCATTCGGGAATAGTGCAGCCAAAAGTCTATGGCTAAGTAAAAAAATAAGCCTATCCAAAAAAGAGCATT
>NW_021343963.1:0-224 GCF_001605985.2 Dendrobium catenatum
TAAAATATATACCTAACACTCTCAAAACCTCACTTATACTAATAGATGCAAATTATTAAAAAAAATTTCACTAGTGGCTAAAAATTATGAAAACATTAGTGAAACTATAACACTATAATATATAAGTTGTAATAAAACTATTTTTTATTTGGACTTATAATTATTTTAAAAAATATCTTTTGCTGTTATAGAAAAAAAAAGTTTCTAAATTTTTTTGCTATAAC
>NW_021343964.1:0-203 GCF_001605985.2 Dendrobium catenatum
TGTTGGGCGGAGACAGGAGAAAGAAAGATCATTGGAGCTGATTTAGTAGATGATGCTACTGAAAAGATAAGACTGATTCGTGATAGATTGAAGGCTGTTCAAGATAGACAGAAGAAGTACTACGATGCCAAGCATAGATTTGTTGAATTTGATGTTGGAGAGTTTGTATTCCTCAAGGTTAGTCCTATGAAGGGTGTAAAGAG
>NW_021343965.1:0-310 GCF_001605985.2 Dendrobium catenatum
CTAATGTCTTAACCTCATTAAGGTATTGAACCATTGTTGAGTTCTTGAGCGACACGTGATACAACTCGTTCTTGAGTTGTATTACTTTGGATCGGCAGGTAGACTGAAATCTGGTTTCAAGATTCAGCAAGATTTCCAATGTTGAGTCCAGATGTAGGACGTAAGGAAGTATGGATGCCGAGATGGTGGAGCAGATAGCCGCCGCAAGGTTTTGATCTGTAAGAAGCCATTGGGCGTGTGCTGGATTCGGAACTGTAGTTCCGTCCGATTTGACGCACGTCGGAGAAGGTATAGGTGTTTTAGCGTCAAG
>NW_021343966.1:0-291 GCF_001605985.2 Dendrobium catenatum
GGTCTAGCCGTGTCCTGAAGAGGAGATGGCGGAGGTGAACGGTCCAGTGAATGAGATGAGTGGCTTATGCCAGGTAGTGCAGATCCAGGATCACGGACTGGCTGGTTTCTTTGATATGAAACGGAATGAGGAATAAGCAGAGAGGCGGGCAGTGGAGTTCCGGTTGAAGTATTGTTGGAAGAACTGCCATTATAAGGAAAGAATGATTCGTTAAATTGAACGTTGCGAGAAATAATAATTTTGTTAGTGAGCTGATTAAAACATCTATAGCCTTTAGAAACATCCGAGTAT
>NW_021343967.1:0-249 GCF_001605985.2 Dendrobium catenatum
AGCTTGAACTCAATAGCATCCCTAAGACACCTTTGCAAAATACAGAAAAACAAAAGATTAAAATGTGTCGGTTAACAGGCATCTCTCCTTGGGAGCATAATTTATATCATACGGAGAAACATCTTTCACAGTGTAAAATTATAGTGACCAATATATAAAAAAAAAAATTTGCAATGATGAGAACAGATATAACTATCAATTGATCAATCTAAATAAAATTATTAGTATAATTTGTGTGTTCTTCTTCTT
>NW_021343968.1:0-736 GCF_001605985.2 Dendrobium catenatum
ACTTAGGTTTAACAACCTAATTACAAGACTCAACAACCTGGCCTATGAGGGTGCATATCTGTCAAGGGGAATCTGTATAATCTGGATAAAATCTATTTTTTAAGACTTTTTAAAATTTCTTCATTCAAATTTCAAACATTAATCCAGTCAATTTTCATGTATTGCATTAGAAATCAATTTAAAAGTGTTTAAAAAAATTTAATTGCTTTTTATTTTAAGTTTTATTTCACCCAACATAAGTCAAGGGGTCAATTATGATCTTTTTTAGAAGTCAGCCATATTCCCTCAAACTTAACTAAACAACGTCCCTTCAACTCTTTCATAAGTGACCAGATACATGATTTTAAAGCGCCTAGGTGGTTAGCTGGCTCCCCAATCCTGGTTGGGGTAAATTCATATTTACACTACATTAGCTAGGTTTGGGTTACTGATTTTCAGTGCCTAATTTAGACTTAGTTTCTGAGGCAGGCTCAGGCTATATGGCCTCAATCTTCAAGAATACAATCACAATTTTTTAATAAAATTGACAATTCAAAATTAAATTTCTTTCAATCCAAATTTAATCCCAATACTTAGGATATGCTGGGGTGTTTCTGAACTGATTTAGAATCTCAAGGCACCTTCTACCATTCCTCCCTTGACTTCCAAAAATATGTGTTTAATCTTGATGCAATCCAAATTGAATTTTCAATCATTACCTCCTTTGACATATTGGTAAAAGAGTCGAGCCAAAATT
>NW_021343969.1:0-350 GCF_001605985.2 Dendrobium catenatum
CTATCTTATTTATAAATTTAACTTATATATATTATTATTTATATAATATTGATACGACATCGCAAAATTATCTTGATCGGGCACGAATCTCGAGACAAAAGCTAGTTGGAAACTTCAAAATTTAATTTTGGAAGCATCCGAACTCCGATTCAATGAACTTATAATCAAACTGAGCGTCTTGTAAATACGAACCCAACGACACCAAGATCAACCCAATCTGAGCCCAAATGAGTCTGAATCAAGGGTTCAAAGCTCTGTTGGAAGGTTCAAACTGTAATTTGAGTTACCAAACGGTCTCCGATTTTGACTAGCTTATACTCGAATCGAACGGCTCGACGAAACGAATCCAA
>NW_021343970.1:0-261 GCF_001605985.2 Dendrobium catenatum
GTTTGGGATGAAAAAACCATAGTCGACGAGTGATGTATATCGGATGAACCATATTCGGCGGGTGACGGGGGTCGGAAGGATCGTAGTCTATGAGCGACATAGGTCAGAAGGACCGTTGTATTGCGACGGAGGTCGGGAGGATCATAGTCATCGGATGACGGAGGTCGGAAGGACCGTTGTCGGCAAACAATGGAGGTCAGAAGGATCGTAGTCGGCGGGCGACAAAGGTCGAGGGGACCATAGTTAGCAGGCGACGAAGGT
>NW_021343971.1:0-247 GCF_001605985.2 Dendrobium catenatum
ACTATTGGGTTTGACCTATTTTGTGCAATAATTGGAGTACTTTTTATGCTCTCCAATACTCATTATGTTATTCATATACTCCCTAAGTTGATTCAAATTGGATTTGTGTCTACTGGGTTACTCCATGCTCTATCTCTATGTTGGTTATTATTATGTTGAGGGGGTTAAAGACTTGCTCAGTATATAAAGAGCATGTGTGGCAATTTTCAAGTTGATGTGTGTGACTTTGTGTTTTTTCTTTCTTCAC
>NW_021343972.1:0-207 GCF_001605985.2 Dendrobium catenatum
ATCTGGAGATTATCCTTATCTCTTCGCTTTATTTGCAAATTTTTAGAGAGGTGAAGGTTATCTGGGTTGGGAATGATGGTAATTATGGATTATATGACTAGTTTGTATGAATGGTGATTATCCTTGTTTTTTGGGGGTATAATTGTGTTCTTTCCCTGTTTTGTTAGAACGGTATTGATGGTTTGTTTCTTCCTATTGGGTTTGTGC
>NW_021343973.1:0-1111 GCF_001605985.2 Dendrobium catenatum
ATTGATTTGAATGCTTAAATAAAAATGTTTTTACAACAATGATATTTATGTTTTTCAAGTTTATTTGTTTTTGTTTTGTTTTTGATTTTGTGAATTTTTGCGTGTTTTGGATGAATTTATTTAAGAGTCTATTTTTTTTCTATTTTTGAATGTTTTGTTTGATTTTCTTCAATTAAAATTCAAAAATTTGTGGAAATCATCCGGGACGAATTTTTTCGTACTAGACGATGTGTGCAAAATTCAGTTTGCGAGAATTTTAACTGTTTTGAGAACAGTTTTTAATTAGTTCATCTGTACGATCTGATGATCGTCCAGGACGAATTTTTTTTTCCCTCAAAATGTCAAGACAATTGAATGCAGCGGTTGAGTGGATAAGACAGTTTTAATTGTGAAGTCCGTCCGTACGAACTTTTGGTTCGTCCAGACGAACAGACGTTGTTTCATTGTAGGGGACGATTTTCAACAGACATTAAAACGAATTAACTTTTTGATCGTCTGTACGAAAATTTTTTTGTCTGTACGATCGGTCAAGTCAAAAAGCCTGTACAAAGGGAGCATCGTAAATTGTGTTGATTACGAAAAGCCATTACATTTTGGACGAATTGGATCATCTGTACGAAATTTTTTTGTCCAGACGAATGATAATTTTCGTCCAGGACGAACTATTTTCGTCTAGGACGAACGTATCAATTTTCTTTAAATATGAAGGCTTTCTAACTTAACAATCACATCTCCAAACTTCCCTTTCAATCACTTTCGACTTCAAATCAACAATGGCCTCCTCAAGCAAAAGAAAAAAGGTATTGGCTAAGAAACCTCACAGAAATGCCTCTGAAAACTTCCTATCAAAAGCAAATGATGAATCTTTTCCTTTTTTTGTCTCTGCCAAAATAACTCCCTCTCGCATTCTGATTCAAAGCGAGATACACTTTAAGGTAAGGCACCTTTTTGCCTCCACCCAGTTTCAATTTATTCTTTCTCTCGTCCACCTTTACAACAAACAAACCTTTCTCTACTTTCTATCCAACATGAGTTTTAATTCCGACCACTCCTGCATAAGTTCTTTTTTTCAAACAAAAGTTGAAATCACCAAGCATGACATTGGTGCCTT
>NW_021343974.1:0-311 GCF_001605985.2 Dendrobium catenatum
TCGAACTTGAACAAGACATTGAACACAAGAGACTTGACGAACTACAAAGGACTACGATCAAACTTGATTTGAGCTTTAATTGAACTTGAACTCATACTTATGTGAGCAAAGACTTGGATCAGCTTTGGACTATAAGGAACTCAAACTCTGACATTGAACTCACTGCTTGAACTCAAACTGGAACAAGATGTGGAGAGTAGAGAACTCAAATTGAACTCAAGATTGGATCCAAATTTAACATGAGCAATAAAGAACTTGAACTTTCAAGAACAATACACAAGACTCAAGCATGAGTTGAATCTTGAACTTGG
>NW_021343975.1:0-228 GCF_001605985.2 Dendrobium catenatum
AGAGAGAGTAGGAAGCTTGTCTTTGCTCAAAAAAATGACGCTTCGACAAGAATCCTGCTTTGCAGACATAAGATTTCATTCTCCTTAAGGCAGATTGTAATTAATCAGATTTTCCTAAAGATTGTTTTAGGGTTTAGTTAGATCTAGGTCATTACTTCCTATGAGCACAAGCCCTCATAATTAATTACTCATCCTACTGCGTAAGAGAGAATTCTCGATTAAGAATGA
>NW_021343976.1:0-271 GCF_001605985.2 Dendrobium catenatum
ACGGCGGGATTTCTAACCGTTGATCAAAAGATCAACGGCTCAAAATGATCCATGCTCATGTAGAGCGAATCCTAAACCCTAGGATTATCTTTCGTCTCGTTTGCCCGATCGGCTCGATAGATCGCTATAAAATTTTAAATATAAATTATAGAGATGAAGAGCATTCTTGGGGGACTAATTTTGAGGTCTAAGACGCGTTATTATGAATGCTAATTAGATCTAGGTGTTTCTAACTAGGGTTAGCGATATACCTTGATCCACACGGTGGATC
>NW_021343977.1:0-469 GCF_001605985.2 Dendrobium catenatum
TGACATTCCAAGTTTTTCCATTCTCCTTTTTATACGACGATTTTTATTCCTTCTCTGAGTCTTAGTCATAATTGTCGAGAAATTAGAAGATGATCCAATCTCAAACTGACTGGGTGCACTGAAAGGGACCGAACTGTTTGCTACCACAACTGATTTGAGTTTCTGATCTCGACTAGATTGCTCAATCCTAGTAAACACAGAGGGCCTAGGGTCTACAGGAGCAGTTTGAGACCCGCATCCCAAAGTGAATTCTAGGATAGGTTTCTGATTAGCAACTCACTGGGTGGAACAATAGTGAACTCAGGTCCACTAACAGACAACTGCAAATCCTCAATTCCTTTTCCAAACTTGATTATACTACCCTCAGTAAATGGATTGTAGGACAGGTTCATGTTATCAGACAGGGAGAAGATTAATTTACCCGTCATTTTCCCTAAAATTTAAAAGAGATTTTTAATTAGACTTTGAA
>NW_021343978.1:0-292 GCF_001605985.2 Dendrobium catenatum
CAAAGATGAGGGCTTCTGGCAAAGGTGAGGGCCTTTGGTGAAGGTGAGGGCCTTAAGTGTTGGTGAGGGCCTCTGGAAAATGTTTGGGCCTTTGGTGAAGGTGAGGGCCTCAGGTGTTGATGAGGGCCTCTGGCAAAGGTGAGGGCCTTTGGAGAAGGTGAGGGCCTCAGGTGTTGGTGAGGGCCTTTGGCGAAGGTGATGGCCTCTGGCGAAGGTGAGGGCCTCAGGTGGTGGTCCGACGAGGCTCCGGCGGTGGTCCGGCGAAGTTCCGACGGTGGTCCGACGAAGTTTG
>NW_021343979.1:0-368 GCF_001605985.2 Dendrobium catenatum
ATCGCCTGCCACTGTCACTGACTACTATACCATCGCCACTAACCGCCACTCTCTTTAGAGTTTGCATTGCATTCATTTTATTTCAAGCCAAATAAAAAAGAATGAATCTCATACATTCTTTTTACACTCGTCCAAATAACTACAAAATATTCCTTTTATACTATATATTTTTACACTAGATTCTTTTTTAGCCATCCAAACTACTCTTAAAATGTAGTATAATTTGTAACTCTTATTGTGTTGAGATGATTTGACATTATTAAATTAAAGTTTAAATGATCTCAAAAAGGGTGCTCCTCCTGAGATCATCTAAAATTTTCAGAAATTAGCTAAGGGTCTAACAAATTTCAATTTTCAAATACCTACAA
>NW_021343980.1:0-260 GCF_001605985.2 Dendrobium catenatum
AATTTTAGAAATCATTTGAATTTCATTTAGGTCCTCTTGTGTTTGAGTCCGTATTAAGTCTCATTCAGACTCGGGTTCATCGAATTCACAACTCCCACTTGATGTTGTATAGCACGAATTCAAGAACGGATTCAAGTTCTTTAGCCGGCTCAAGTGCAATTCTTATTTGGATTCCTTGTTCCCCTCTTGATTTTTTATTCGAGCTCAAGTTTTGGTTCAATTTGAGTACTCGTTCAAGTTCAAATTGATTGTCCAAGGCC
>NW_021343981.1:0-246 GCF_001605985.2 Dendrobium catenatum
ATATAAATTCATTTTTTATTTTTAATAATTTAAATTAATGATTATTTTGTTATAATTTTGTTGAGGGCTAATATTTTTGTGGCGGTATAGTGAGAGAACTTTTTATCTTATAGATGCTAGAATATTCAGCACACAAATAAATAATTGATAGAGCAAGGAAATGTTAGAACTTTTTTATGTGAAAAACAAAAAAAAGAAAAAAATAATGGGGTCTTGCCTAGGTGAGAAGATTCCTCTATACTTTAA
>NW_021343982.1:0-534 GCF_001605985.2 Dendrobium catenatum
ATGTTACTTTGAATCATGTTTCTAGTTTTGCTTCTTTTATTTATGCTGCCTACAATAGAACTTGTAGAAAAATCCTTTGGGATTAGCTTTCTTCTTTTGCTTCCACTGTTAATGCCCCTTGGATGGTTGGTGTGGACTTTAATTGTATTACTAATGGTTCCGAGAGAATTGGTGGTAAGCCTCCGAATCTTCTGACAATGGAACACTTTAATGACATGATTTTAAATTGCAATTTACACGAATGGCTTTTCCGATAATGGTTTTACTTGGAATAAATGTACTATGTGGCAAAGGTTGGACCGTATCCTTTTTAATGATCAATGGATTTCCGCTTTTCATAACACCCATATTGAGCATTTAACTAGAACTCTTTCTGACCATTCCCCTCTTCTTCTTAATATGTATAATACTAACAACTCTTTTTTCCTTCCTTTTCGTTTTCAGAACATGTGGCATATGGATGATAAGTTTGAAAATCTAGTTAAGCAGAATTGGGAAGCGCCTCTTTTTCCTGATAATAGTGTGACTGGTATG
>NW_021343983.1:0-258 GCF_001605985.2 Dendrobium catenatum
GCATTTGCATTAATTAAAATAAAAGGTGTACATTGCACGTATGGAAAAATTAGCTGCCTTCCCTAGGAAAAAAACAAAAGTGGGAAGGTCTAAGTCTGTAAAGACAACCATACAAGTATGACACAACAAAAGGAAAGAAAAAAAAGTAAGGAGAAGAAGCCCTTTGATTCACAAGGAGGCCCATCCCGATTGCATGCCTCAGTAGGTCCAGTAGTGCACAAAGAACAACTCCAGAGGGGGGAGATACCTGAGAAAGGG
>NW_021343984.1:0-226 GCF_001605985.2 Dendrobium catenatum
ATCGCCCGATACCGAGAGGGTGACATGGCGCGTTCTAATTGGTCTCTGTACCATCCGATATCCACACATAATAGTTTCTCCAATCTTTGAGACCCACCAGATCGTCTTCTATAAGCATTAGGATAGATATAATCTTCAAAATGATAAATCTAATTTGATTAATTTCATCATCCTCCACTTTAATCTATATGTGTGTCCTTATAACATCTTTCATTTTTTTTTTTTT
>NW_021343985.1:0-229 GCF_001605985.2 Dendrobium catenatum
TGGTTGAGACGGCGACGGACTTGTCCTGTGTGCCGGGCATTGGTGGTGATTGAGGCCATGCAAACACCATCAACTGAGGTTATTTCAATTGAGATTGAATAGATAAAGACAAATATGATAAATAAATAAAATATTTATTATTTTATATAGTAAAATAATGTCAGCTGAGTTTATTATTATATATTTTTTTTTAATTAAAACCCACAAAGGGGCCTACGTGTTAATTTCA
>NW_021343986.1:0-220 GCF_001605985.2 Dendrobium catenatum
TTTGTTACTATGGTGTATTTTGTGAAGTTTAAAAGCTTAGTGTGGAGAAGTTTCTTTGGTTGTAAAAATATTAAAAAAAAAAGATTGTAGAAAAGAGAAAGAATGAAAGAAATAATTTAGAAGGGATAAATTAAGGAGATAGAAAAATAAAGTAGGAGAGATAATTAAAAATATAAAATTTATTTATTTTCATGTTGTTTTGAAGAGGAGGTACATCAGA
>NW_021343987.1:0-321 GCF_001605985.2 Dendrobium catenatum
TAAAAATATTTTTTTGAATTACCTCATTTAAAAAGGCACTTTTTACATTCATTTTATACAATTTGAATCCTCTAAAATAGGCAAAATCTAGAAGAACCCTAATTGCTTCAAGTTTAGCTACAAGAGAAAAAGTCTCCTCAAAATCAATTCTTTTAATCTGATTATACCCCTTAGTAACTAATCTAGCCTTATTTCTAATGACTACTCCTAAGTCATTCATTTTGTCTTTGAATACCCACTTAGTTCCAACCTCACTTTGATCCTTTGGCATCGTAGTTAATTTTGAAACTTTATTTCTTACAAATTGATTCAACTCTTCTT
>NW_021343988.1:0-7978 GCF_001605985.2 Dendrobium catenatum
TGGATGAACGATATCTTAATCGCTTATATTGAAAAAAAAAATTTAGATTGTATTAACAATGATGTTATCATTCAATTTTTCCAAAATATGAAGAATAGAAGGTATAAACTGTAAGTGTATTTCATCTTATTTTTAATAGTTTATTTGTCAATAATTTTTTTTTAAAAACTGCCAATGCCGGTCCCAAGCCCAGATGAAAAAAGTTGAGGGGATTTAAAAAAAAAAAGAGGCCCCCCTATGAAAATTTTCTGGCTCCGCCACTGTGCTATGATATTAGATCTACAGATTGATGGACCGGCATTGGTTGGTAACAGTATTGTCGGGCCCGGTAGATGATGGGTTATTTAGTCGGATTGCTGTGACGATCTACTAGGGCAGCACCCTGAGCGAGATGTCGTGTATCATGATCCATTCAACCCACGTGTCTCTTCAAAGTTCAGGATGGGACAGGCACATACTCAAACTTACTTACCTTTAAGATGGCTACGTTGGACCTTTTATAGGGATTCCTATTTGGATTTGAACGAGCT
Source organism: Dendrobium catenatum (assembly GCF_001605985.2). Classification (NCBI taxonomy): domain Eukaryota; kingdom Viridiplantae; phylum Streptophyta; class Magnoliopsida; order Asparagales; family Orchidaceae; genus Dendrobium; species Dendrobium catenatum. The sequence continues at coordinate 531 of NW_021343988.1, forward strand.
AGATTTTTGGCAGCATGTTCGTGCATACATTCTCTTTTTGATGGGAACTTATCTACTCCCAAACACCTTAGGTTGTGAGATTCATTTGATGTTCTTACCTTTGTTAGAAGACTTGGGTTTGTTCAACACTTACTCTTTAGGGCCAACAATACTTGCCCACTTGTACATGGAGCTTGCTAAGGTGACCAAGCCTAAGAGGGCAAATATTAAAAGATGTATTCACTTGCTTCAGATTTAGTGTTGGGAGCGACTTCATGTTGGACGTCCTAAACTTCATGTCCCACATCTTGTTAGCTTGGTTGGTCTTTCTGTTGGCTACATGTAACCAACATAAAAATTTTTATTACATATAAATTTTAATTTCTCAACATAATATGATTAAATTATATTTGTTTTTATAGGTGGAACCACGAAGGCAGCTCCCAACAAGTAACCTCAACAGTTATAGAGATGAGTTAGATGGCCTATTGGATAGTCATATTTGCATTGTTATTAGTAATATAAAAGTTATATTACTTAAATTATAATAATTTCAATTAATCAGCATAAAAAATTGTTTGCTTTGGCAAGTGACTTGAGAGCCGTACACCACATAAGTTTGCTCTCAAGGTGCTGATATATACTTATCAGGAGTAGCAAAATAGTTAGCTTGTGTGCCTCTTGTTTGTTGGACTCGGGTGGAGTGGAAACTCCCATATAGAGTTGTTCGACATTTCGAGCTTATTCCTACTACGGATGTTCAACCTATGGAGCCCAAATTTGTACGAGTAGATGGGCATGGTAAAGCTAATACGAATTGGATGGTGTACCACCTATCTTACATTGGAATGTGGGAGGATAGACGATCATACACTGTTGAAGGAATTACAGTTGGACCTGACAGTATACCTATAGTGGTTTAGGTTTTGGGTGACATTATACATGTTGAAGCCACCAACAACACCACCGACAACATACTACCCTAGAGCACCTTCAGAGTGATATCTAGTAAGTAATATCATTGTGTTATAAATTTCATTTCTGAAGAATTTTGACCTTATAGTAGTTTAATTTTTTTCCCTTTCCTCAGCGTAATTTCTTCCTGGAGACAGAGAGAACAATGTTACCTATGGTTGGTTCACATGACTACAACAATGTTAAAAGTATTATTAAGAGAATTGCTAAGATGATAGTGGATTTGCGTAGAGAGGTTAATATTCTAGATGGCCTGCACTCAGAGCATGGATATGCAGGGTATACATATGACACCTTCAGTCTAGTGGCAGTTCAATCTACAGATACAGGATCATCATCATATAAAGATTTGGGTCCGTCTCAGGCTTTCTTTACTCACCCGACTCAACAATCTACACTAGGTTGGTACCCACATGAATATGTTTCAAACAGTATGTTAGTATGCATAGTTGGGGCAGCGTAGCATGTGTTACATAATTGGCCTGTACGTCCACCACAGTATTACACACCATGCAGTGATGCCTTACCCCATAGAGGACGTAGGAGACATTAGTTGATGATATGTTTTTATTATATATTATGTAGACTTTTGGTGATGTTGATATATTTATTGATCAATGAATATGAGTTTACTTACATTTCTTTTATCTAACGTAGTATACACTTCACTTCAAAAAATTATCTCTAAAGATGCGCTACAAAAATTATACCGAATTATTTTATCAATGCACAATTTATAATTTTCGAAGAAATTAAATAAAATATTCCGTTTGCAACTTCTATCAATGCATTAATTAATAATTTTAATGCATTAATTATTAATTATATCACACAGCCGAAACAATCTAAAACAATTTAAAAAAAAAAAAATTTGACAAGGATAACTCACACATTTAAATTTCACTTTAAAAAAAAAATCAAGACATGCCAAAATCGCCCGTTTAAGGGTCGATTTAGGCCTGGTATGTTAATTGCCTGCCAAACAGATGATTATGCCTACTTTTAAATTTTAAAAAAATGATGTTTTATGTCCTAATTACGTTTCTAATCATGCTTAGTCCTAAAAATTGCCCAACTTTCTCATAGCAAATCTAGAAGTACCTTAGTACCAAATAGAGAGGGAGTACCTAATATGAACTAGGTCGCAAGGACTTGGAGTAGAGGATTACTTTATACTTGTACTTCGTAATCTCCTCTTTTTTTTTTGGGACATTTAGGCCATTTAAGGCAAACTCACACACACAACGCATACACATAGACTCGAACACTGGACCTCTTAGTTGGAAGCCTAAGCTCTTAACCAATAGGCCAAGGAGAGTTGTGTAATCTCCTCTTTCACTTTTGTGATTTATCTGAAAATCACATATGTGTAGTAAGCTCTTATGACAAAATATTTTGTACTTAAATCTAATAAATTAATAATCAACTTTGAAATTAATTCATTAAAATGTTGCTTAAATAATTAATACGTTAAGGCTCATTTTTTAATTAAAAATATATTTTTTTTTCTTGGATGAGATATGGAAGCTTAATTGCCAACAATAAAATCCCTAGGCATTAATTCAAATTCCTATCGTCGCCAATCAAATGCATCTAGAGGTTTCTCTCACTTAAGAATAGATGATTTACATGCATATTATGTTTATTAGTATAGTGATTTCTATGATCATCATAATTTTAATTAATATAGCTATGTATGCCCTTAACACACTAGGTAGATGCTGTCATTATCATTACATAAGTTTAAGTCTAGTTGAGTTGCTCTAATTTCATTTCACTCGATCATCTCATTCCTATTTTTTATGTAGGCATGCCTTATACCATTAGGGATTTTAAATTTCGCATCTTTCATGTTTACTTGTTAATATTCATTTGTTTAGGAATACTAAAATTTTTCCTTGGTTTGAGAGTTTGAGATCACGAGACTAATTAGGGATGATGACTGTTGCGTCCAGGAGTATTCGCGGCGGTAGAGAAATATAAAATTTAGCATCTTAGCATTGTATGAAAATTCGGCACGCACACAGATAAGAGAGTATGTAGCATTCATCAGAGACACCAAGATTTTTATGTGGAAAACCCCTAAAAAGGGGGAAAAACCACGGGGCCTAGCCCAGTTCGAATGAATCCACTAGTATTGCAGTTGATTACAAATGCGGCTCTTCATTGGGAGAAGGCCTTAGCTTGATGTAAATTTTATAGAGTACATTACATGATGTGAATACAAAGAATAACTATCGACCTGTTCGTTTGGTCGGGCGGACCCTAGTCTGATGATGGAGGTCAGAAATGTTGTAGTCTGTGGACAACGTAAGTTAAGAGGACCGTAGTCGACTGGCGACAGAAGTCGGAAGGACTGTAGTCAGTGGGTGACGTAAGTCAGAAGAACCGTAGTCGGTGGGCGATGGAGGTCAGAAAGACTGTAGTCGGTGGGCGACATAAGTCAGGAGGACCGTAGTCGACGGGCGAAGGAGGTCGGAAAGACTGTAGTCGGTGGGCGACGTAAGTCAGGAGGACCGTAGTCGGCTAGCGACGGAGGTCGGAAAGACTGTAGTCGGTGGGCGATGTAAGTCAGAAGGACCGTAGTTGGCTGGCGACGGAGGTCGGAAAGACTATAGTCGGCGGGCGACGTAAGTCAAGAGGATCATAGGCGGCTGGCAACGGAGGTCAGAAGAACTATTGTCTGACGATGAAGGTCAGAAGGACGGCGTCAGGTAGAAGCCCAACAATGGAAAGAAATCCATCTTCGGATATACGTCCAGCAAAAGTCCGATAATCGGTAGAAGTCCGGCGTTGGGTAGAAACTTGGCGACGAGTGAAGGTCTGACATTGGGTAGAAGTCCGACGTCTGTTAGTGGCCGAGGAGAACTCCGACATCACTTGGATAGAGTTTCGGCGTCAGGAGGGAACTCTGTCGTTAATTGGGAAGAATTTCAACATCCCATGGAACTTGGGCAGAATTCTGGCGTCCCATGGAAGTCAGGAATGTTAAGAGAGTTGCTAATTACATGTTTTACATTCTTGCAACTTGTATAGTTTTGATGATTCCAAATATTATTGTTTTAAGTTTTGTTATCTCCTAACACTTTTTGGAAGATTTGTTTTTGCTCTTGTGTGGACTAACATTTCAGGAAATTTAAACTCCAAACTAATGAAGACTTCAAATCAAATTCAGCATGAGATAGTTTGTAAATTGAAGCTTGTATTTTTCTTTGAATTGAGTTTGAGAGGGAGTGCTTATAATTGTGTAAATAAACACACACACACACTTAAGGAGATCTTTAAAAATTATACTGATCGTATGGGATGATCAAGTCAGTTATCTCCTCGAAAGAGCAATGGAACGAACAGCAAGTAAAGAAAATTTTTCTATGTACTGATCGTCCAGGACGAATTTCCTATTCGTCCCAGTACAAAATGGGCTATGAAAAATTTTCATCCAAACGAAATTCATATTCGTGCTAGGACGAAATGCCCTCTGGAAAATTTTTGTCCAAATGAACTCCAATTCGTCCCAGGACGAAATGTCCTCTGGAAAATTTTCATTTAGACGAAATCCATATTCGTGTCAGGACGAAATGTCCTCTGTAAAAATTTCGTTCGGACAAACTCATATTCGTCCCAGGACGAAGCGCACCGACTCTTAAAAATTTGGAAACTTCCTCGAGTTTTCGAAACCGACCTATGGTATAACCGTTCGTACCGGATGAACCTTGTTCGTACGGTACGATTAGCGTGTACGATGTCAGTTTATAATAATATACATTGGGTTCATTTCCAACTGAATTAAGTAACATCGTCCGGGACGATCCATGATCGTACGGGACGATACACTGCTGATAGACTTGAATTTTAGCAATTTTTAGACGATTTTTTGTGTATTTCCTATATAAAGTCTAATATAAGCTGCCACTTAATCTTTTTACCTACTGATCTTCGTGCCTACTGAAAGAAAAGTCAAGGAGAGAGTGTGAGAGAGTGTTTAAAGGAGGATTCTTATTACTGGAGCGTGAAAGGTTTCACTTGGTACTCAAAGGTGAGAGTATCAACTTGTGATTTTTTATTACTTCACTCTTTTCTCTCTTCCTTTTAGATTTCTTGTGAAAAAAGATCTGTCAAGAAGATCCAATTCTCTGCCGACACATGGAGAGTGTGAATAGACAAAAGATTCTCTACCAACGCTAGGAGAGTGTGAAAGGACGAAGGGTTCTCTGCCAACACTAGGAGAGTGTGAAAGGATGAAGGGTTCTTTGCCCACACTAGGAGAGTGTGAAAGAACGAAGAGTTCTCTGCCTACACCGGAAGAGTGTGAAAGGACGGACGGTTCTCTGCCAACACTAAAAAGAGTGTAAAAGGATGATGGTTCTCTACCGCACCGGGTAGTGGTGGAAGAGAGTTTTGTAAAGGCTTCTCCGCCTTGCTGTGTGAGCAAAAGGAGAGTCACTAGTGGTATTAGTGCAATACTCGGAGGGTGCCTCCGGGGAGTGGATGTAGGTCGTGATTGACCGAACAACTATAAATCTCGTGTCTTTTATTTTTCTGCTGCTTTTATTTTTATTTTACTGTTTCTAACTTGTGTTTGAGAAATCTTTTTCTATAAAATTCACTAAAGTTAAAATTCTCGTTTTTAAAGTTTAAAAGAGGATAAAATTTTTAATTACCAATTCACCCCCCTCTTGGTTAGCCGCTGGAACATAAGCTTAGGTTTAACAACCTAATTCATTTTTAACAAGTTTTAACAAGTAATATCAGAGCTTTGTTTCAAAATCATAAGTTTACACTACTTTTTTGTTAACGTAGATGGCTACATTTGAAAACTGAAATACACATGAGGGTTACTCTATAACTAGACCTCCATTGTTCGATAATATTCATTTTGATTTTTGGAAAACATGCATGTCTACATTTTTACAGTCACTTGATTACCGTATGTAGATCTTAGTTCAGGAAGAGTATACAAAACCAACTAGACTAGTTGACGGAGTTAGAGTTAAAACACCTTTTGTGGACTGAATAGTAGAAGAACGTGACTTAGCACAACTAAACGTCAAATGCTTGAATAGTTTCTTTTGTACACTTAAATCAGAAGATTACATGCGGGTTTATACTTGCAAGAGTGGAAATGACATATTGAATAGACTTTGTATAACGTATGAGGGGAATAATGAGGTTAAGCAATCTACACTTAATATCTTGTTACATGGTTATAAACTATTTCACATGAAACTTAATGAATTCATTTCTGATATGTACATAAGATTCAAATAAATAGTCACCTCTTTACATGCATTGGGTGGGGAACTAACGAATGCTGAAATGATTAATAAGATTCTTCAATGTTTGCCTACTGCTTATGATGCTAAAATTACTGCAATTACAGAGCCTAAAGATCTAAATATTTATTCTATTGATAATCTTCTTGGTTCGCTAATTGCTTACGAGCAAGGAGTTAGCCAAAGAAATATTGATGCAAGTGAACCACAAAATGAGAAGAACATAACACTGAAAGTGGAGGAGTCTAAGAGTGAACACTCACAACCTAAGGATGAAGACGACATCGCATTGATGACTACACAATTCATAAGCTTTCTGAAAAGGAAGCATAGGAGACGCCAACAATGGAATAGAGGTAAATTCAATATAAATGCCAAGGTTTCAAATTACGTGATTTGGTATGAGTGTAGGAAACCTGGACATATTAAGACAGTTTGCCCGAAACTTAAAGCCACTCCTAGCAAGGAGAAGGTAGAAGAGAAATCATTTGTGAAGAAGGGAAAGAAGAAATTCAAAAGAGCTTTTTGGGTGGACTTAGCTTCGGACTCGTCATAGATAGAAAAGGAAGATGAAGTCACTAATCTGTGCTTAATGGCCGATAGTCTTGATCAGTCAGATCAAGAAGAAGTATGTGACTTAAGTTATGATGAACTTTTTGAAGTTTCTGAACACATGCATGATGCATATAGGAAAATGAAAAAAATGCATGCTAGTCTAAGTTTAGAATTTGAAGAACTACAAAAGAATCATGAAATCCTTAGGAAAGATCATGCTTTAATTGAAGACAATCACATAAAATTACTTGATGAGTTTGAAAACTTGAATAAAAATTATAAAAATTTAAAAACATCATATGCAGAACTTGAAAAAATAATTTAAAAATTTTAAGGATGAATCAGAGAGCAAGATTTATAGATCAAATTATACAAATCGAATTTTGGAAGATATGAATTTATTTTTTACAAATTAACGATAAAAGCTCTCGAGGATAATAGGATATCTCATAAACTTGAAGATTTCACTAATCCTATTTTGTATCCTAAATTTATGTAATCTCTAAATAGATAAATAAATAGTAATAGACTTAGGAATCTTTTTCCAAAAGTCAAATGTAATAATTATGGATTGATTGGACACATAGCTCGCACCTGTACTTTAAAGAAGAAAATTTGTTTGGTGTGGAAACCTAAGATGCATAAACCTAGACATATCATACATGC
>NW_021343988.1:8845-13556 GCF_001605985.2 Dendrobium catenatum
AAGTGTTGGAAAATCTTATAGAATATTCAATAGAAGAACTTTGGTAATTGAGGAGACCACATATGTTGTATTTGATGAATCTGAAAAATTGGAAGAGCCAAATATTGTAGAAGATGAGATTGAGGATAACTCCCAAAAGATTGATAAAATAAATTTGGAAGAAAATTTGGAGATAGAAAACCCTTTGCCTAGAAATTTGAGATTTTCTAAAAACCACCCAAAGGAGTTGATAATTGGTGAACCCAATGAGGGTGTAAGGACTAGGCATGGATTAAATAAATAAGTCAATCATTCAACCTTCATTCCAACAATAGAACCCACTAATATTAATCAAACACTTTCAGATGAATTTTGGATTTTGGCCATGCAAGAAGAGTTAAATCAATTTGTAAGAAATAAAGTTTGAGAATTAACTACAAGGCCAAAGGATCAAAGTGTAGTTGGAACTAAGTGGGTATTCAAAAATAAAATTAATGACTAAGAAGTAGTCATTAGAAATAAGGCTAGATTAGTTGCTAAGGGGTATAATCAGATTAAATGGATTGATTTTGAGAAGACTTTTGCCCCTGTAACTAGACTTGAAGCAATTAGGGTTTTGTTAGCCTTTGTCTGTTTTAGAGGATTTAAATTGTATCGAATGGATGTAAAAAGTGCATTTTTAAATGAGGTAATTCAAGAAGATATTTTTGTAGAACAACCACGAGGTTTTGAAAAGTCTAAATACCCAAATCATGTTTTCAAATTGAAAAATGCATTATATGGATTAAAACAGGCACCTAGAGCTTGATCAAATTGACGGATCATTTAGAGCAATCTACTACAATGACGGATCATTTAGAGCAATCTTCAATAAAGATGAACCAAGTAAAACACATGTCATTAGTGATACTGAGGAAAAACATGAAGCTACACCTGCACCTGCTAATGAATCAAATTATCAGGATTTGGTTCAAAGATTTGACCGTTTAGAGACTCACTTTGATCAAAGGTTTGATCAAATTGAAACTCATATGCAGCAGCAGAATGTACAGTACACTCAAGACATGGGGTTTATGAGGGCACGTATGAATGATATTAGTACCAACATGCTTATGATAAGTACTTATTTCAACATCTTCAGTGATGCACCTCCTCCTCCTCCTCTAGATCAAGGACCTTCAGAATGATTTCATGTACTTGATTATGTTTTTATTTTTCTTTACATGATGTGTTAGTATTGTGATGTGTTAGATTGTTACGTATTTTATTTTAGTTGTGTTGATTTTCGAGATTTATGTCATATTGATATCATTTGATTAGATTGTAATATCCTTTATTTTGATATCAATATAAGTTATCTAATTTTGGCTTTAATCCTGTTTTGAAATATGTGTTAGCCAAGATGACAATCTTTAAAAATTTTTATCTTAAAATTGCTATAACTTGAAGTGTAACTTAAAATTGAATTCATTAGAAAATCTAATTTTTCTAAATTTTGCTTATAACTTGATATTATTAAGATTGTTAATTTCATATCTCTTATTAGACTACATTAATGGTTAATATTATTATTACAATTGTGATGTTTTCTTATTTCGTATATCACTTATCAATAAATATTAATGCACGTAGAAAAATTTGAAAATTTTTATTAGTGATTTTGGAAAGAATACGAATACTCTTGAAAAATGTACAAATATACAAAAATCAAAAGGAATGCGCAAAGGTTCGCAATTTGAAAAAGAGGCACAAAATAAGCCCACAAGTGAAAAGATGCACAAAAATGTTCCACAAATTTAAAAAAGATGCGCAAAGCGTCACATGCGATAGTTATTTCTTTCCACAATCTTTTGATCTCTTAATTCAAATTGATCTTCTGTACATTTATATTTTGTATTGAAATTTGAAATATACAAATTTTATATTCATCCTTTATGCAATGATATTCTTTATCTTAGTGTCTAAATTGATTCATATTTTTTATATATACTTTTTATTATCAATATTATATCATTTCTTAAATCCTATGAATCATATTGATTTGCCTAATAATTTGATTTTATTTGCAAAATTTAATTTAATCACTTTCAAAGATCAATTATCACAGGATTATCATATGACTGCTTACATTTCTTGTCTTTTTCATCTTCTCTTTTTGTTGTTATAAAGAAGGGGGAGAAAATATTATTTGTTCGTATCTTTTCGTATCCTTGTTCGTATCGTATTTTTGTTTTGTAGTATTGTTTTTGTTGCTTTTTAAAATTAAAAAAAAAAGTGAGAAATAAAATTGTTGTGCAAAGCCTCCTTATTTTCAAATGTTCATCAATTCAGGGGGAGTTTTGGAGATTCTTAAAATTTCAAAATTATACAAACCATAATTGTTTTGCCATCATAAAAAACGGGGAGATTGCTAAGAGAGTTGCTAATTGCATGTTTTACATTCTTGCAACTTGTATAGTTTTGATGATTTTAAATATTATTGTTTTAAGTTTTGTTATCTCCTAACACTTTTTGAAAGATTTGTTTTGCTCTTGTGTGGACTAACATTTCAGGAAATTCGAACTCCAGACTAATGAAGACTTCAAATCAAATTCAGCATGAGATAATTTGTAAATTGAAGCTTGTATTTTCTTTGAATTGAGTTTGAGAGAGAGTGATTGTAATTGTGTAAATAAACACACACACACACTTAAAGAGATCTTTAAAGATTATATTGATCGTACGGGACGAATACAGTTCGTATGGGACGATCAAGTCAGTTATCTCCTCGGAAGAGCAATGGAATGAACAGGAAGTGAAGAAAATTTTTCTAAGTTATGATCGTCCAGGACGAATTTCCTATTCGTCCCAGTACGAAATGGGCTCTGGAAAATTTTCGTCCAGACGAAATTCATATTCGTGTTAGGACGAAATGCTCTATGGAAGATTTTTGTCCAGACGAACTCCAATTCATCCCAAGACGAAATGTCCTCTGAAAATTTTTGGTTTAGACGAAATCCATATTCCTGCCAAGATGAAATGCCCTCTGTAAAAATTTTGTCCGGACGAACTCATATTCGAACCAGGATGAAGCGCACCGACTCTTAAAAATTTGGAAACTTCCTGCAGTTTTCGGAACCGACCTATGATTTAACCGTTCGTACCGGACGAACCTTGTTCGTACGGGACGATTAATGTGTACGAAGTCAGTTCGTACCAATATACATTGGGTTCGTTTCCAACTGAATTAAGTAACATCGTCTAGGACGATCCACGATCGTACGGGACAATCCACTGCTGATAGACTTGAATTTTAGCAGTTTTTGGACGATTTTTTTGTCTTTCCTATATAAAGTCCAATATAAACTGCCACTTAATCTTTTTGCCTACTGATCCTCGTGCCTATTGAAAGGAAAGTCAAGGAGAGAGTGTTTGAAGGAGGATTCTTACTACTGGAACGTGAATGTTTCACTTGGTACTCAAAGGTAAGAGTCTCAACTTGTGATTTTTGATTACTTCACTCTTTTCTCTCTTCCTTCTAGATTTCTTATGAAGAAGATCTGTCAAGGAGATCCGGTTCTCTGCCGACACTTGGAGAGTGTGAACATACGAAGGGTTCTCTTCCCACACTAGGAGAGTGTGAAAGGACGAAGGGTTCTCTTCCCACACTAGGAGAGTGTGAAAGGACGAAGGGTTCTCTGCCTACACCGGGAGAGTATGAAAGGACGGACGGTTCTCTGCCAACACTGAGAAGAGTGTAAAAGGATAAAGGTTCTCTGCCGCACCGGGTAGTGGTGGAAGAGAGTTTTGTAAAGGCTTCTCCGCCTTGCTGTGGGAGCAAAAGGAGAGTCACTAGTGATATTAGTACAATACTCAGAGGGTGCCTCCGGGGAGTGGATGTAGGTCGTGTTTGACCGAACCACTATAAATCTCGTGTCTTTTATTTTTCCGCTACTTTTATTTTTATTTTATTGTTTCCAACTTATTGTTGAAAAGTCTTTTTCTATAAAATTCACTAAAGTTAAAATTCTCGATTTTAAAGTTTAAAAGAGGGTAAAAATTTTAATTACCAATTCACCCCCCTCTTGGTTAGCCGTTGGGACATAAGCTTAGATTTTACAACCTAATTCATATTAAACAAGTTTCAACAGGGCAGAATTCTGGCGTCATTTGGAGTTCGGGCGGAACTCCGGCGGTGGTCGAGGAGGAGTCTCTTTCCTCCTATTCTTCTCTTCTTCTTCTCCTACTTCTTCTCATTCTTCTTGCTTCGGTCCCCTCTCATGAGAAATGAGGGCTCTATTTATAGATTTTCTGGAGTGGCACAGCTTGTAAATAGGTGTGAGATCATTGGCAAATACGGAGTGATCAAATGGACAGCTGATATTGAATCCCTTGATCGTGCATCATTCGTCAGACATTTGAAGGTCTTACTGATGTCAGAATTCAACAATCTTGGGCTCGTTGGATTTGTCTCGTCAAGCCGTTCGATTCAACTATAAGCTCGTTAAAATCAGAGACCATTTAACAACTCAAATTGTGGTATGAACTTTCCAATGACGCTTCGAGTCCTTAATTTGGACTCATTTGGGCTCAGATTGAGTTGAATTTGGTGTCGTTGGGTTCGTATTTCTGAGACGCTCAATTTGACTGTTAGTTTGTTGAAATCGGAGTTCAAGTGATCCCTGATTTAATTTTTGAAGTTTCCGGCTTAGTTTTGCCTCGAGATTCGTGCCTGATCAAGATAATTTTTTGA
>NW_021343989.1:0-307 GCF_001605985.2 Dendrobium catenatum
TGTCACACTACTCTCTTTTAGTGGATCTCCAAGATTTCATTTGGATGTCACACTATTCTTCTTTCTCCATAGCGCTTCTAGATGTACCCATAGATGGTTGATATCTTGTCAAAATTTTAAATATTTATTTGGGGATCTCGGCATATAGCACGATGTCAACCCAAATAAATATTTAAAATGCCTCCAGTCTTTAGGGATATTTGTAGATATCATCTAGGGTGCTCATTCTGCAGCTTTTGCTAGAGCCCTGAGATTTTGATCATTCTGTCATGTGCTTTGTGCTTTACGGATTTGTTGAAAGATTGTC
>NW_021343990.1:0-256 GCF_001605985.2 Dendrobium catenatum
AGACATAGTAGTTATAAAAGATTAAGAAATCTTTTTCCTGAAGTCAAATATTATTTTTCTAGCATTTTTTGATATATAGCACACACTTGTACTTTTTTTTTTGAGAAAATGCAAAGTTGCATTAATTAAAAATGAAAGGACAGCCATACAAACTATGTAAAAGAAACTAATGGTTCCTTTTTCTAATATTAAAAAGGAACCTTATTGAACTTAAATTTTCTAATTTAAACTTAATATAAATGATATGAAACCCACT
>NW_021343991.1:0-243 GCF_001605985.2 Dendrobium catenatum
CTTCCTTCGTCTCATCGGAATAAATCAAAAGCAACCTCTTCGAAAGATGAGCTTCTTCAACCGGAGGAGAATTGATGTAGGCAAGGAGGGGTCAAAATAAGTTAAGTTGAAAATTTAGTAAGTTTCTACTAAAGACAGCTCATTAATGAGCTTCTTCTTCTTATTAACCTCATAAAGTGTCATTATTTGGTTCATTCCCCATTACCTTTGACTCTTCGGTTTCCCCATTTTGGTTCTTCTCCC
>NW_021343992.1:0-279 GCF_001605985.2 Dendrobium catenatum
ACGAAACACCCGATCCTCTGTCGACAGCCAGACAGAGTCGACAAGGTTCAAGCTATAAAGAGAAATGACCCCGAACACCCCGATGATGGCTGCGTTGAACAAAAATCTTAACCGGAGGGGTCCATTCCAAATAATTTCCAATGCCGTTTCAAATATCCAAAAATCCAAAAACTCCACAAAAATCCCAAAATTCAAAAAAATGTTTAAAAATGAAACTATCCATCCCAACACTTAAAGCAAAGTCCATCCACCCTCCGCAACAGTCTGCCGGGTGGACAA
>NW_021343993.1:0-222 GCF_001605985.2 Dendrobium catenatum
TTTAATTCTTATTGAGCTCAAACTCAACTTATTTGAAAATAATTAAGCTCACATTTGGCTCGATTACTCGAGCTCGTTTGAAAAGCTGGAGCTTAATATGAGGAATGTTTAAAAATGTGTAGCATATATTTTCATATATTATAATGAAATTAATTTTGAGATATATTTTAAATTAAATAAATTAATGACTCGACAAGTTTATGAGTCAAGTTAGGTTGAGCT
>NW_021343994.1:0-213 GCF_001605985.2 Dendrobium catenatum
ATAAATTTACTGTAGAACAAAAATATGTAACCCTTGCTACGAAGTTGCAACCTACAATTCTTTCCAACAAGTCATGAAACCACCCGTGATGAAGTAATCATTCTTTTTTTTTTATATGAGCATTGAGCTGAAGAAAGACAACTCTAGGGTTGCTAATTCCAACTCGCCCATAAACTTACATGATACAACCACCAAGAAACATGAATTCCCACA
>NW_021343995.1:0-436 GCF_001605985.2 Dendrobium catenatum
TCAAATACAATTCTGAGATCTTTTAAGTGATCTTTTTGGCCAAGGCTTTTAATAACAAGGTCATCTACATAGCATTCGACTTTTTGGTGTATCAAATCATCAAATATGTTAGTCATCGCCCGTTGGTAGGTGGCACCCGCATTTTTCAGGCCAAAGGGCATGACCGTGTAGCTGAATATACCGATGGGCGTTTTAAATGCTGTATGCTTCTCATCTTCAGGTGCCATCTTGATCTGGTTGTAGCCTGATGATCCATCCATAAATGAGAACATATCAAAATTTGATGTACTATCCACCAAGAGTTCGGACACAGGAAGCGGAAAGTCATCTTTCGGGCATGCCTTATTAAGGTCCCGAAAGTCGATGCAGATACGAATTTGACCATTCTTCTTCTTTACCGGTACGATATTGGCAATCCAGTCAGCATATTTTTCTT
>NW_021343996.1:0-2177 GCF_001605985.2 Dendrobium catenatum
TCATCAAGCTTAATCCCAAAACCCTCAAGCGTATAAAGCACCTTTTCAAAATTTTTATAAGAAAGTAAATGAGCATATAACAAGGCTTTAACCTTCTCCTTAACTTTGTGAATAATACAGTTATGATCCATCAAATGGCCATTAAAACGGAACTCATTTCTATCCAACCAAATAAACCAAATAATAAGAGCAGGGACAACATTACGAATATGACCCTTAACTCTCACCATCCAATCCTCAAACAAATTCTAAACAGAGGTATGAGGACCTTAAAAATTAAAGTGAAATAAATCCTTAAAGTAATTCCACACCTTGACAACAATAGGAGAAGAAATAAAAACGTGATGTAAATTTTTACCATTAGAGCAACATTGAATTTAGAAGTGATAAACAAACCTCTTTTCCTAAGAAGCTCATCCATGGGGATAAACTTCATAAGAATCCTTCAGTTAAAGACAGAAACCATAGTAGGGATACTCTTATGCCAGATCATTTTAAAAGGCTTAGAAGACTCTTTCTTACTTCTAAGAACATGCCAAGCATCTTTAGTTCTAAAAAGACCATCTTTAGTAAAAGTACAAAGTAAAACATCTTTAGCATTCTGGTTTAGGGAAATGTTACTAATCAAATGAATTAACGAAACAAGAATAATATTAGAAAGTTTTTCCAAATCCCAACCATTCAAAGAAAAGAAAAAATTAACCTTCACCGTATCAATAGAATTAGTGTTAAGTAAAGACTCAAGATACTAACCATTAATCCACCGATCTTGCCAGAAGAAAACATTATCCTCACCAAGCCCCCAAGCTAAAAAAGGCTCAACTTTCCACTTAATCAAAAACAGGCGATGCCAAACCTTAGACTGCCCTTTAGAATAGAAACAATTGGAAGGGTGGAAACCCCCATAATACTTAGCCCTCATTAAATTGGCCCACAACGACACATTAGCCCTGAAATTATACCACAACTTAAAAGAAAAAGTAGAAACCAAATCAGACATAGACTTGCAGCCAAGAGAACCTTTATGTAAAGTACCACAACACTACTCCCACGAGGACCAATGAATTTTTGAATTATTAGAAGAACCCCTCCAAAAAAATTTGTTGAAAATTCTATCAATCCTAGAACAAACCATCTTAGTAGGAAAAAGAACTTGAAAATTATAAACAGGAATAGAAGCAAGGACACTTTTAATAAGAACAAGCCTACCACCATAGCTCAAAAACTTGGAATCCCAAGTAGCCAGATGATACTGCACCGTCGAAAGTAAGCCACCAAAGAGAATCAACTTCTTCCTACCCTTAAACAAAGGTATACCTAAGTATTTCAAAGGCAAAATAGCTTGAGAAAAACCAGTTTGATTCTTAATGTCCAAAATCCTTTTAGCAGGAACATTTTTAGAGATAACAAAACAAATTTTGGAAACTTTATTCTTCGAAGCATTCATCAAAATAATGAAATCATCCGCAAAATATAAATGAGAAATATTGATGCCACCCAAAGTTCTAAAATAAAGGCTAGGAAATTTACAAAGCAAGTTGGAAATCCCCCTAGAAAGATATTCCGCAGCGATAATAAAGATAGCCGGGGAGATAGGATCCCCTTGTCTCAAAACATGAGAAGCTTTAAAGAAACCATGATGCTTGCAGTTAAGAATAATAGAAAAGAAAGGAATTTCAATGCACATGCTAATAAGAGAGATGAACTTGTTATCAAAACCAAAAAGTCTAAGCACATTGTAAATAAAGCTCCAATTAATGTTATCATATGTCTTAGCAATGTCAAGTCTCAAAATCATGTTGCACCCTCTAGTTTTAAAATCCAAATCTTGGCAAAACTCTTGAGCCAGCAGGATTTTATCAACAATGCATGGCACGACCTTTAACGAAACCCATTTGATTAGTAGAAATGAGCTCAGGTAAAAGTAAAGAAAGATGGTTCACCAAAATTTTAGAAAGTAGTTTGTAAAAAACAGAACATAAACTAATGGGCCGAAATTCTTTCCAAGAGTCCTCATTAAGCGTAGGAATCAAGACAATAGAAGTAGAAGAGAAGAACTTAGGAATAGGAGATCCATTAAAGAAATCCACAACAGCAGAAAGAACATCCTCAGAATAATATGTCACGAATGCTAAAAAAACTTAACAGTGAAACCATCCGGACCAGCAACAGAATCC
>NW_021343997.1:0-210 GCF_001605985.2 Dendrobium catenatum
AGGCTTCATTTGGGCAGCTTTCTTATTGTTTTCTAAAATAGTTTTTTAGTACAAAAAATTTAGTTCAAAAAATTTTTGTGCTATAAACCAGCTTTAGAAAGCAGTAAGTAAGCTACCCCAAACAAATGCTCCTAACTCTTTTCTGAAAAAAGAGATGCACTTATTTTTTAACAATTCAGATTAGTTTATTTCACTATAAGTATTTAAATC
>NW_021343998.1:0-238 GCF_001605985.2 Dendrobium catenatum
TAAGTTTGCCATACGAATCCTTAATTTTTGTTCTTAATGTGTCACTACGTTATATGGGTTTAAATAGAGTTTTACACTAACCCTCCAGGTAATAATGCATGGAAAACATATAAAAGCAGTAAACACAACATGTCCTTAGATCTATGAGAGCCTAAGCTAAGTGCTCGTGGTGCGACCTACACATGCAATCTATGACAAATGAAAAATAAATGAAATTAATGAAGGGATTAGTGAATGA
>NW_021343999.1:0-364 GCF_001605985.2 Dendrobium catenatum
AATAATTAATTATAATAAACTAAAAAATATTAATTAATTAAATTACAAATATATGAATTTTTAAAACTTACTATGAACCACCGGAAAAGCTGCCAGAAACAAAACCGTTGGAAAGCCCTGGAAAACCGCCGGAAATTCTTCTAAAAAATTAGGCTGTAGGAAAATAGACCGCCTGCAAACCACCGATAATTGACAATTTTCCTGTAATACCATCTCCACCTGTCAAAATTGTCACTTTCATATATTTAACTTGCCTGTGCATTCATTTTCAATCTCCATTAGTTTAGAAGCCCTAAACATTTTAAAACAAGTATGAACTGATCTTCTTACCATCTATTTTGTCAAATTTGACATGCTACATCAC
>NW_021344000.1:0-375 GCF_001605985.2 Dendrobium catenatum
AGTCAACTATTGATTGGGTCAAAGGGTCCAATCACATCTAAATCATTGGGGGAAGTGATTAGGTGGATTTGCTAGAGTTTGGGCACATTTAGAGTTTGATTCAAAGCTATTGAGTCTAAGGTTTGATTTGGTCAACCTATGTTGACCTGTTCAACCCAGTTGACCTAGGGGTTAGGTTTAGGCTCAAAAAATTCAAAAAGACATTTGAAGACCAATGAAGGTGGTCCTAAGATTTGAAATGGTCATTTGGGTCAAATGACATGTTTAGGCTATGAAAGGGATTATCAAGTTTAAAATGACATTTTGACTATGTTGGAAGTGATTCCAAGGCATGGGGGGTCATTTCAGTCAAAATGACTATTTTAACCCTTAAGG
>NW_021344001.1:0-272 GCF_001605985.2 Dendrobium catenatum
TGTTGACCCTCATACTAGTGTCGGGGTCGAGTCGACCACGCAAGGTGGGTTTTAAAAAAGAAAGAGCTCGAAATCGCGCAAAAAACTTACCCGACGCGTGTCGACCGAAAATCCAAAATCGTCGAAACGACCTCCGTTCGCGAAACGAACAGCGCTGATGCGTCAGGAGCAACGAAAACAGCTAAGATCGACACCCATATTGGTGGGGGTCGCCGGTCGGTGAAAAATTAAATTTCGGCAACGCGACGACCAACGCGATGCAAGATTAAAAA
>NW_021344002.1:0-367 GCF_001605985.2 Dendrobium catenatum
CCCTGTTGTTTCTGATCAAAATGTCGGAACTTTCGAACCGACCGAAGGGAAAAGTCGTCGAAGGAGTCGAGTGAAGCTGGCACGGAGGAGCAAAGTCGAGAAGTCCAGAGGGAGCCGGAGAAACGACGAGCTCCGGTTGTTGATCCCGATCAAAATTTCGTGGCTTTCGGTCGGACGGGAAGGAATCGTCGAAGGGAGCGACAAAGAGAGAGCGGGAATGAGAGGTAGAGAGAGGAAACCAGCGGAGTCCAGAACGGGCAACCTCGTCTCTTCGGCCATTTAACGACGCGATCGAGTCGTACGCGCGACGTGGGGAGAAGCAACGTCGGTAGTGGCTTCAACGTGCGGACGCTAGAGCAGGTAAGGT
>NW_021344003.1:0-260 GCF_001605985.2 Dendrobium catenatum
GTTTCTTCAATGACTAAAGTTCTTTTGTTGAATACCCAATAAATTTTTCCAACACTTGAATATCCAACAAAAATTCCTTCATCTGATTTTGGATCAAATTTTCCTAAGGCAGATTTTCTATTGTTATGTATGAACACCTTGCAACCAAAAACATGCAAATGTGACAAGTTAGGTGTTCTTCCTTTTAGCAACTCATAGGATATTTTATTTAAATTTGATCTCACATTCACCCTATTCAGAACATAACATGCAGTGCTAAT
>NW_021344004.1:0-201 GCF_001605985.2 Dendrobium catenatum
GCTGATGATATGGATGAAGGCATCTGGGCAATGATCAGCCACAGCCTCCACCAGAGTCTTCACAATGTTTGCATTTATGTTAAATAGGTCATCACGAGTCATCCCTGGTTTCCTTGGAACCCCAGCAGGGATGACTACCACATCTACACCCTTCAAACAATTGGAAAATTCTGATGGACCAGTGAAATCAAGCACCTGTGA
>NW_021344005.1:0-333 GCF_001605985.2 Dendrobium catenatum
AAAGGAGAAAGAATTTGAAATCTCAAAATAAGATGATTTGATTTAATAATAAAATATAAAAAGTACATTCTCAAAATTTTTAAATATTTAAATTAAAATAGAAAATAATATTAGGACTTAATTAATTTAATTTGCTTGCTCAGTAAATGTAAATGGACTCTAATTTTAAGCATTTAATTATCTTATATATTTTCTTCTTATTATTTAATATTATCTTTGCTTTGACACTCACTTAGGTGAGAGCTCTAAGGTATCTTAAAATTTTAGTTCTCACATAGTTGTGCCTTTACCTTATTAAGGGTTAAACTCACCTTTATATTTTCTCCATTATAG
>NW_021344006.1:0-262 GCF_001605985.2 Dendrobium catenatum
GCTTCTATTTTCTCTTTAGAAAATTTTTGAACTGTCAGGTCATATATGCTATCTCATCATCTTCCTCCCCTACAGAGCTTTCACTTTTCACTTTCTTAATTGCTAGCTTTTAATGCCACCGTCCGCTACTTTTTCTTTTCACCTGTATCACTTTGCCTTTGGCTCACTCCTTGCTCGTATGCAATGAGTGACCCAAGGAGTTTATCAATAGAATAAATATTAAGGTCTTTGGACTCAGTGATAGTAGTTATCTTAGCATTAT
>NW_021344007.1:0-1857 GCF_001605985.2 Dendrobium catenatum
ACATCCCTACTCACCACCACCTTCTCTAAAGTCCCTAAACCGCACTACCATCAACATACCTCACCCCAAAAATTGTCCTAACAGAACCATCTACACAACCACCCCTCAAAGCCCCCTTCTATAGGTGAAAACTTCCAACCCTCTGCACCACAAGCAGACGTTCAGAATAACTAGCCACCAGATTGATAATACAGCACAATGAGAGTCGAGTACCCATCACATAAAACTCTAAATAAGAGACCATTCTTAAGAAAACTACACAATAAATATAACTCTCTGATAATAATATTCTCCTCATCAAAGCCTAAACAAGATAATTTCATCTACGTTTTATATACATCCCAAAAGCAAGCTTGCAACAAAACAGTCTATGGCAGCATCCAAATAAACAACCCTATCCAAAGTTTGACATAGCTCCTATAAATATTCTTCATAGAAGAAAATCTCAAAGGAAATGCACAAATATTATAATGATTCACTGAAGTCCTACCACGTTAGTTACTATATCTAAAAATAAAAACCAAATTAACACCAATATATAATCCTACAATAGTCCCTTTTATATTTCCAGTAACAAAACATATTAAACAACTAACTTATCCTATATTAATGTGTATATGCAAAACCACATATATTGATTACTTAGAAAATGTGCACCGAGCATTAAATGAAAAAAGATGGAAAAAAAAAAATTGAGAAATAGGGTCAAAACTCACCTATGAGGACATAATTTATGGAGCATTTTATGTGAAGTAAGAAGGCAAGGAAGACCCCTTTGGATTGGGTGAGAAAGTGTTATGGAACCGAGAAAAGAAATTGACCCGAGTATCCTTAAGAAAGGCAGTCCAAATTATAACAGAGGGCACAAAACGGATAAAACAGAGAGACCAAACACCTTTATGCAAAAATGGGTACACCTCGAAGTAAAAGATTCATTCCATCAAAACCCGCGCTCAGATTTCAAACCACTAAGGACATGTGACCACCTCTTCCACCGGACAAGAATACTCTTAACATCATCTCCTAATAACTTTCCATTATAATAGAATACTATTATAAGTATATTGTAGAGAGCTACTGGGTAGAGAACTGTTCGGTGTTGAGTTGCATAGTGATACCCACATGAGGTAGGATGATCAACAATGGGTTGATAAGAGAGCAAGGAGAGCTTACGTGAGTATATAAATTTAATATTTTAGGTGTCATATAAATTGATTAATCTTGTATTTACTTTTATAAGAAGAGTATACATGATTTCAAGAGAGCCAGTCTGGAGTAGGAGAGAGTTCCTCTAGGAGATCTATATATTTTTTAGACTACCACACTTGATCACAAGCGATAGGTGGAATACAAAAAGGATGAGTTTATGGATTAGGCTCACAAGCCTATTTATACAAAGGGTATAGCTCTGGTTGCTCTAGCTTCTTAGCAGGCATCCAAGATACTTTATAAAACCAACATGTGATTGCCCTTACAGCAGAGCTAAATTAAGTTTGAAAATCATAAGCTGACATGCAAATGCATATGCAGATGTGGAAAAAGTCAGATATTAGAGGAGTTGTATAGAACGAGCTTGGAACAGTTCAGTGGGAAGCAACCATCGTCGACATAAGAGAATGACAAAATAGTTTCTAATTAGACTTTTTTCTTTTTCATTACAGGACATTTTATTACTATGTATTTGTACATTTTATGGTTCGTATTTATTGTGTAATAAATTTGATGTTTATTTTAAAACTAATCGGTAATTGCATAATATATTTCTGTGATTAAATGTCACATTACATATATCATTAGTATTTATGTTCCAAGTTGAAATGTGCGTATGATATATGTACTTTTTATAGGATTATGGTG
>NW_021344008.1:0-285 GCF_001605985.2 Dendrobium catenatum
CTTAAAGGTTCGTTTAACTCCACAAATGGATTTCAATAAGAATGCCCCTTATCTCTGTTTATTTTCAACTTTATTATGTATGATTTCTTTGGATCTATTGGCACTCTTTTATATAGCTCAACTTTCAAATGAACTAACTATAAGAACTCTCTTATGTCATTTATGTAGATGACTTCTTGGTCTTTTGTAAAGCTAACCTTACCACCATTAATTGCTTTAACTCTATTTTGGACATCTTTAGGAGTTATACTAGTATTCAAGCTAATCAAGATATATCTACTATTT
>NW_021344009.1:0-256 GCF_001605985.2 Dendrobium catenatum
CATCAATTTTATCCTTCTTTAGTACTTCATATCTCAATATGTTACATCATTACTTATAGTATTAATAATTGGGATTCGTATCAGTAACAGTATCAGTAATCACTAATCAGTAATAGCAAGTGATGTCAATATTGCATATAAATATCCAAATCAATATTCTGTATGAATATCCATACTAGTACTCAGTAGCAATATCAATAACAACTAGCAATAATCATATTGGCTAAAAGTCTTACTATCAATATTAGTAATAGTA
>NW_021344010.1:0-387 GCF_001605985.2 Dendrobium catenatum
GTCCGACTGCGATCCCTCTGTAAGCGATTCTATTCCGCCTTCCGCGAGCCGCTCGATGAGTAATTGAGTCGAGCAGAGGGCTTTTTGAACTTAAGCTCGATAAGCCCATCGAGCTCGAAATCCTGTTCAAGCTCGACTCATCGAGCCCGTTAACGAGTCGAACTTGAGCCGGCTTATGAGTCAGCTTTACTCAGTTGCACCCCTAGTTATGAGGTTATTTTCCAAAATCATAAGAAATGGTTTTTGCATTTGTTTGTTCACTACTAATGCTTATTAGTTTCTTCAAATGATTACACAATGCTATGATGCATTAGAGTGTTGGCCGCATTGCACTTTAACCCATTCATGCTTTAGATTTCGATCTGACAGGGAAGAGAAGTGATGGCT
>NW_021344011.1:0-287 GCF_001605985.2 Dendrobium catenatum
GATTCATAACATTTAAATTAAAATATAACATAGATAATATAAATATTTTAAGTCATGAAACAATATAGACAAATTGATAAGAATAATTATTGCAAAAGTGACGAAATGAAGATTAATTTAAGTTAATTTCTAATACAAAATATACTTGAACATTAGATTGATTTGAAATTGAATATTAAAAGTTAGATGAAAGAACATTATCAATACACTTATTTGACGACATTGAGCATCTTTTCAAAAATTTGTGGCACATTTTATGCATCTTTTTATATTTAGGCTAATTTTAC
>NW_021344012.1:0-254 GCF_001605985.2 Dendrobium catenatum
TATATATACATGCTAGAAAATTTGAGTCGGTAGAGTGTATTATATATCTAAGCATTGTACAAAAATTCAGCACGCACAGATAAAAGTAGCAAGATCACTGACTTTTTTACGTGGAAAATCTAAAAAGGGAAAAAATCACATGGCACGTCCCAGATGAAAAATCCAATATAATTCAGAATATACAAGAATTCTTCTTTCCACATAGTTGATGAAGAAGATAATTAAACGATCACAAACGAGCTTTAATCGAACCG
>NW_021344013.1:0-246 GCF_001605985.2 Dendrobium catenatum
ATAGGAGAAGGGCTTAATGAAAAAGAAGTTCCTGAGGCCACCGATTGTTGAAGCCCGAAGAACTCCTCCAAGAGACAGACTATCATCTACTGTGATAGTTGAAAGAAGAGATTACCAACAACAGGCTCCGCGCGGTGAACATCGGGGCGTGACACCTGAACCATACGTTCGAGGATCCGCTGTCGAAAGGTCCCGGTGGAAAGGGAAGCAAGTTTGGAGGCCGAAGCCTCGAAGAGAAAATATCTT
>NW_021344014.1:0-374 GCF_001605985.2 Dendrobium catenatum
TTAGGTATCTAGCCGTCTTGGCGTCCCGTCCGCCTCAACCGTCTCGCCGAGTTGTTACTTTCGCTTCCCAACCACTGTAGGCTACGGGCTATGCCTCACTAATGTCGGCCTCACTAGTGGTCCAGTCGACGTCGGCCTCACCGGTCATTGCCCTAGCTCACCGCCTATGCCTAATCGAGTTCGGGGTCGGGTCGGGTCAATCCAGTAACCCGAGCGGGTTCGATCCGGGTTGAAAATCCTGACCCATTTAGCTAGCTAGGTCGGGTTCGGGTCAACCCGTTTACTCTCGGGTCAACTGATGTTAGACCCTAACTCGCCCCATTGACCTAAATTGACACCCCTAGAAAAAATAATCATTAGTAACATTGAGGTAA
>NW_021344015.1:0-459 GCF_001605985.2 Dendrobium catenatum
ATTTCTATAACAAAAAACTGCTGGATTCCTGTGTTTATCTACTGGTTCTGTGGCCTTTTCCTTCTCTGCCTTGCTATGACGTTTGGGATTTCTGTAAAGAAGTTGTTGGCCTTTCATCTCCCCATTTATGTGTGGAATTGAATTGGTTTTTTGGGCTGTTTTTGGACAGATTTCTGGGCAGAATTCTACAATAGTTTTAGGTGCCTTTTGGCCTTCTATTTTAATTAGCTTTTAATTAAGTTTTAGTGGCTATTTGTATTCCTTTCTTTGTTCTATAAATAGAAGATGTTTTGTGGTTGTTTTAGAGGTGGTGATGATTATATTTTTTGGAGAGAAAACCTGAGGGTTTTCATTGGAAAAAAGCTTGAGAGCTTTGTACCACTTCTTCTTCTACTTCTATGGAAATCCTGCGGGCTCTTTCCACCCTTCTTCTTGGCTTCTAATCTCTTTCGTCTCTCC
>NW_021344016.1:0-267 GCF_001605985.2 Dendrobium catenatum
TTATTTTCGTCGGATTTACAAAATTTATTGGCTGGAGAGAAAGAATTCGCTTTTTAAATCCGCTCTATAGCCAAACAGTCACACAGGATTTAATAGAATATATTTATCATGAATGTTATAAAAAAAATTTAGAATTTAGGCCCCTCAAGATTTCTGGAATCTGAATTTAGAGGATTTACGAAATCCTGCTTAAATCAACTCCTCGGTGCTACCAACCAGCCCCTAAAAAAATTATATTATTATTATTATTTTAATTATTTAAGTCAA
>NW_021344017.1:0-2514 GCF_001605985.2 Dendrobium catenatum
ATTATATAGATATATTTGAAATTTTAATTATGCATAAGAGAATACCCACTAAACCAAGTAGAATCTCAATGCAAATTGGAATTGAGAATTTGTGGAATTAAACTGAAGAGCATCTAAACTTCAATTTTTGAAAATTTATACTCAAACTGAGTGTCTAAATGAGATGAAATCATCAACGCCAAAAGTGATCTGATCGGACTATAAATGAGATCAACTAAAGCACTTAAAGTATAATTGATAACTTTGAGATGTTAATTGGGCATAAATAATCTCCAAATTTTGTATGCTTGCAGTTAGTGGTGTCAATATTTGATACAAATCGAAAATCCGACTCGAACATCGAACATGACTAGAAAATTTCATGTCCGAGTCAACCCATTTGGAAAATGGGTTGGGTTTGGGTTTCATATTCCAGAGTTAGGTTTGGTTCGACCAACTCGAAAGCAACCGAAACTCATCGTCTGCACTTGTATGTTGCGCTCGCCCGCTCACCTACGATGCTCACTCTTTGCGCTTTCGTTGAGCTCGTTCGCTCGCCGATTGCATACACTTTCCTGCTAGCTAATCAGTATGCTCACTAGCTCGGTCACCCACTCCCCCTCAACCGGGTCAGCATGTCGGGATGGGTTGAATCAGGTTAGAGGCAAGTCAGCTTCGGGGGCATGTGGTCGGATTCGTGTCGAGTCATTTGAAGGTAGGTCAATTTGGGTTGGACACGAACCTAACATGAAAACCCATTTTGACACTCCTACTTGCAGTCAAATTGAGCGTCTCAACGAGGCGAATAAATGAACCAAAGATCACATAATTTCAACATCATTAAGACACCTAAGTACTGAACCAATGATCTATGATTAATAGAATCAATACAGATTATTCGATGGAGTATTTTGAATATTTTAGCTGAATTTATCAAAATAACACTCTAAAAATTTATAAATAGACTCCTCATCTTTTAGATGAATAAAGTCATAGCTTAGATATTAACATTAAATTGGAGAAATATATGTCGTCCAAATTGCCATCATCATACCACCACGTTGGATCAGTATCATCAGTCCACCATCATCGGACTATTGTTGTTAGAAGATCATGTTAAAACCATTCTCGTCAAACTGTGACTGCTCTATTATGTTAATTAGTCTATGATCTCCCGACTATCATCACTCAACTATAGTCTTTCTACAACCATCTCTTGACCATGGTAACGTGACCACATTATCTAACTATGGTATCTTGATTATCAATAAGATCTCCCAACTATCATTATTATACTACAGTCTCCTATGTGACATTGCTTGACTATAATATCTTGATCACTATTGTTTGACACAATTTCCCCATTATTGTCGCTAGAAATGCAATATCATAACTACCTTGTCCAGACCTCTATCGACCAACCAAGTCGATGCTCAATAAATTTAACACATGTACTCAACAATAATGTCAATACAAACCATCTCCTAAATGCCAAAGCATACCAAAAACTCATGGGTCGACACCACCTACTTCATTGCCCTCCATCGCTAACGATGCTGATGCACACCATCAACACAAAATACTGACACTCATCAACTTCATCACCAATAATATTGACGTATATCATAGCATATAGGGCTAATTTATGCTATGAGGATAAATGTCAATGTCTGCCTAATTCATTGATTGCTTTCATCAACAATATCGACACATGTTGTTGCCTTAAGATCAATGTATAATATTGACACCAATGTCGACATTTACCGACTTCTTCATCCACTAACTTCGTTGTTAGCCACTATTATCAACAAGGATGCATGTCATCACTTATAAGGATGATATATGCCGCCAACACCAACGCCAATGCATGATAACTCTGACTCTCAACATCAACATAAGTACTTATATCGAACTTCTTAATCTCTAGTCTCGCATCTTCAAAAGAAAACGTCTAAACAACCATAAATAGTCCCTTCAAAATAACTCAAATGCTTCAATGCTCTTCCAACTCCTACCATTGAATCCATTCTCAAAAGCTCATGACTACTATAAAGTGTCAACACTTTCCCCAATTACAATGAAGGACACTACTTGTAATCAATGATGCATACTAGCCAACCCATTTTAGTTGGGCCATGTCTTATGATTTTTATCAATTTTGAATTTTTTATGTAAAAATATTAGTGTCTCTTATAAATATTATTTTATTTATTTTTGAAGTGGGTTATCATGCAAAGTTAAGACATTAAATACCCTCTCTCTCTCTCTCTCTCTCTCTCTCTCTCTCTCTCTCTCTCTCTCTCTCTCTCTCTCTTGTCTTAAATGTTCAAGCACATAATAAGTTGGTACTGCCCATGAAAAGAAATTCTTGGTTGTAACATCTCTTTCATAATTGCAAAAGGTTAATCCCTTTATCATTTATTGAATCATTATCTTTGAAACAAGCAAGCCATGATTGGGGGGCAAACTCAATTACAACCTCAAAAGGATAAGGTTTTAAGCATGGTTTTAATAAAAAAAAAAAAAAAAAAAAAT
>NW_021344018.1:0-390 GCF_001605985.2 Dendrobium catenatum
AATGAAAAAACTAAAAACAATCAAAGGAAAGAAAAACAAAAAAAAATTTGGTTTTTAATATTTTTTTTTGTTTTAGAAAAGCAAGCATATGACAAATTGTCCAAATAATTAAATTTTAAAGATTTGAAAGATCAATGAGTTAACAATGTCACAATTTGAAAATGGTAAAATATAGTATCCTGTTTATCCTAGCTCGGACTTCTTTCAGGATAAAAATTATCTTTTGAAAATAAGAGGTCTAACTCAGAATAAATTGGATAAAAAGAAGATCCATTCACAACTTGGTTACAAATTATAAAATAGTATACCAAAGTAATTTGTCTCTTTCATGGAATTTAAAATCAAGTCTTTGAAAATATCAAATAACTAATGAGTCCTTCTAAGTTTTAA
>NW_021344019.1:0-771 GCF_001605985.2 Dendrobium catenatum
ATAGTCCGCATGTAAATTAAAGGAGAAATTTAAATAGCCCCTCGACACTTAGATCTTGGGCTGGCCTATCCCAATTCAGTACGGTATGACTTGTTTGTCAAAGGACCATATCGGCTTGGGTTGTGACAGCTAATCTTGCCTTGGAGAAAAATGGAAGGGATAAGTCAGTCGCCAAATATATTACTCGTTGGCAAAACTTGAGCACAAAGTATGAATAACAATCAGAAGAGGAGCATGCAATCTAATTGTTGATAAGCAATATTGATGATAAGATGACGCCATATCTAAGCATGGCCTCCATTGCAATATTTTAGGAGTTACTGGATTAAGGAGCAAAGTTCAAAAAACTAAATATTTTAAAATTTAAAGATCACTTTGATTTTTTTTTAAATAATTTTTTTAATAAAGAAAAGGACAATACAAGCACAGACCAAAACCAAAAAACAACAATGAAAGGAAACAGAAGCTACAACAACCAAAAAGATCATAAACTAAATGCTAAAAGCAGACTCAGAGTGGCAGCCCCCCGCAACGACCCCACAGCCACCAAGGGCCCTCCATTGGAGATAGAAATTAGCAGAAACCACCATCAGCCTAGGTAACCAACAAGCAGAAAGCATAACACCAAATGGGCCTTCAACTCAGAGACAAAAGCGACGAAGGTGACCATACGCTATTTCTTCTTAGCTTTACTTTTACTTTTTTTGCCTTCCACATTGTCACCGAGAACATCCACCTCAACCGAATGTAAAACTTCCTCATCCATAATCA
>NW_021344020.1:0-372 GCF_001605985.2 Dendrobium catenatum
AGTTTCTTCTTAAAAAAATGCAGTGATTTCAGATTATGCTGATTTTGTTGGAATTACTTTTGCTTAGGTTGGGTGGGCTCTAGCCGACTGCCAAGAATTTGAGAGAGTCGAATCTTCCTTTTCCAATTGAAGACCCAACTGTATCTTGTGTTTTTCTTTCATATATCTTATAATAAAAAGTGTTTTCGAGTGTTCTTCTTCCTAATTTTTTATTGTTGTTCGTTGATTTTGAGGAAATTGCATCCACTTCTTATCAAATTGGTATCAGAGCATAAATCTGGATACCTATGGCAGGAAGAAAGATAGAAGTATTTGAAGAGAAGATTAGACAATTTAAATCTATAATTTCATATTTCCAAAGTCAAATTTCAG
>NW_021344021.1:0-367 GCF_001605985.2 Dendrobium catenatum
TTATACAAAAGACAAGAAAAACCGCCCAAAAATGGCATGTTTTCAGTTCTGTACGCAGTGGATCGTCCTGTACGATCGTTGATCGTCCTGGACGATCTTACTTAAACGATCTGAAACGACCCTATTTGAATATCTGTACGAAATGCCTTCGTACAACTGATCGTCCTGTACGAACTAGGTTCGTCCAGTACGAACGGTTATTAAAAGGTCAGTTCAAGAAACTGCTGAAAACTGTTTTAAGTCGGTTAATCGTTTGGACGAGAATATTTTCGTCTGGATGAAATTTTTATAGAAAACCGATCATCCTGGACGATTCTTGACTTCGTTTGGACGAAAATTTTCCAGAGGACCAATCGCCACGGATGAT
>NW_021344022.1:0-462 GCF_001605985.2 Dendrobium catenatum
CTTATTCAATTAACGTCTTGAAGTTTTGAATTACACTTCAAGCCCTCAATTAAACTTATTCAATCTCGGATTGGACCATTTTTTGGTTTTATTTGGTTTGTTCTATCAAAACATTCAATTTTTTGCTAAAATTAGAGCTACGATGATCCCAAATTTAATTTTGGAAGTTTTCAATTTAAATATTTTATAACATTCGTGCCTCATCAGGGCTGGCCCTGGAATTTTAAGTTTAATTTTAGATTTACTTTAATTTTACTAGTTCAAATATAATTTTAATGCATTATACTGCTTATTTAATTATTTATCTAATATTTAAATATTTTTTTTATTTACATAACAAGTAAGTAAATAAAAATATTTAAATATTAGATACATAAATAAAATATTAGTAGAATGCATTTAAATCCACTGAAAAAAATAAGAATATTAAAATTTGTTAAAATTAAGATGAAACGTAAATTA
>NW_021344023.1:0-304 GCF_001605985.2 Dendrobium catenatum
ATGCCCAAAATACCCAAAATATTTCAAAAAATACCCTCTAAAATTAAAAAAAAAAGAAATTTGAGGGTGGTCATTTGCCCCCCCTCACTTATATGGGGATCCGCCCATGGAAACAGCTACATTATTTTTTTATAAAATTGATTATAAAGTTGAGAAAATAATTTTTGAAAGTTACTATAAAAACAATTTCAAAGTACAAAATTTTATTAAATTTTATAAGAAAATAGAAGTAGTGATAAAATAAAAACGGTAATTAAAGTCTTTAAAGCTAAGCAATAAAAAAACTATCTAAAATGAAGTCTTA
>NW_021344024.1:0-516 GCF_001605985.2 Dendrobium catenatum
CTGGGGTGATGGAGAAGCTCCAATCTTCCAAGTTTACAGAGTTGATAGGCCACAACAAGATCTTTTTGACAGTTGGGGAGGCTATAACAAATTGCTCCAAAGAGGTCGGTGAAGAAGCTTGAAGAAGAGAAAGCAAAACATAGAATAATTCAGTAATATGCTTATTTAGGCTTCGTTTGGGACGGCCTTTTTATTGCTTATTAAAGCAACTTTGTAGTACAAATATTAAAAAATTTGTATTAAAAAGCTGCTTTGAGAAGAAATAAGAAAACAGTCACAAATGAAGCCTTAATGTTGAAACATCAGTGTGATTAGTTTGCAGATGATTTAGGAAGTTTGGCATATGTTGGAGTAGTTGAAGGTCAGATTGAGAGAAAGCTAAAAGGAGGGGGCTATATAAAGAGGAATGAAGCTTTGAGATGAAAAAGAATGTCATCTGCCACTCTTAAAAGGATTTCATCAAGCTTGAGAGGACCTTCTGGCTTCTTTCATGCCCCAACTTTGAATCTTTTTAGC
>NW_021344025.1:0-964 GCF_001605985.2 Dendrobium catenatum
ATACTAGATGATGAACAGAGATGATGTTTTATCATCCCGGACACAAAAATTAAAAAATAATAAAATAAAAAATGGAGGGAAAATTAAAGTTAACAAAAGCACCAAATTTTGTAGTGATTTTATCAACCTAGACCTACATCCACTCCATGGAGACTTCTCTCGGTATTGTAGTAAACACAAGTGACTCTCCTTTTTCCCCCACAGCAGGCGAAGAAGCCTTCACAAACTCTTTTCCATTGACCCAGTGTGGCAAAGAATTGTAACCTTTTACACTCTCTAAGTGATGGTAGCATACCTTCTCATCCTTTATCACCCTCCTGGTGATGAAAAAGTATATTGATGTTCTTTTTCACCCTCTTGATGAAAGGAAAAGTTCCTTGATACAATGTTGAGAATCTTATCTTGAGATACTTGAAAGAAGATGGACAAAAACTTGAAGAAGATAAATGTTGGGATTCATGACCCCTACTTTGAGCTTTTGATGATGAAAAACAATATCGTCTAAATATCTATTCATTGAATATCATTTGATTTCTGCTATTGCCTGTGAGTACTAACATCTCAGGTAGATTACAAATTATTCCGGACAACAGGATGACTCAAGACTGGGTAGAGTTGGAGTGTGAGTCTAAAACAATGTAATTTTCTATTTATTTTTTTTTCTTTCCTTGAGTCTGGCCACTAACTGCAGGTAAGCCTGAGCAACCATGCACACACACAGGGGGAGAGGGTTTTAAAGTAAAAATGTAGATTTTCTTTCTCTGTTGATCATTTTGTACTATTTTATCTTGTACTGAATGATCCTATATTATAAAAATGATTTCTATGAATAGATCGTACTGTACGAACCCTATCGTACTGGACGATGTGTTACTAATCCAAAACCCTAGCAGTCAAAATATCCTAAGTAACTTTTTCAGCTGTTCGTAGTGTACGAAGAAATTCATACTGTATGATTTATTTT
>NW_021344026.1:0-224 GCF_001605985.2 Dendrobium catenatum
AAATGCTAGCTGAGGTTGTGAAACGTTCAAATCTGAACTACTAATATTTATTGATTGACCAAGCTACCGGTGAATTTATAATTTATAATAATGAAAAGGGAACGATAGCTTCTCCATTAATGACTTAGCTGCCGTTAAGGAACAATTATTATTTTCATAACACAGCTCTTTTAAACGTTGTAGAAATTAAATTTTAAGCCTTCAATATAGATTAATAATACATA
>NW_021344027.1:0-211 GCF_001605985.2 Dendrobium catenatum
CACCGTACTGACCAACGGTGGTGGGCCATTAATAAATTATTTTCTTTTGGAGGATGGCTATTTGTTCAAGGCCCAAAAACTCTGTATTCCTAATACTTCTCTGCGAGAATTTCTAGTCTGGGAGCTGCATGCGAGAGGACTAGCTAGCCACTTTGGTCAATCCAAAACTATTGTCGCGCTAGAGAATAGATTCTTTTGGCCCACCCTGAAA
>NW_021344028.1:0-396 GCF_001605985.2 Dendrobium catenatum
TGCATCGATTATTGCATTGACTATTGATTGAATTGATCTATCATGATCCCCCTGACATGCTATTGATCTATCATGTCAATATCTATGAATCAATACGCAGTAGAAGAATAGTCTTATAATGTTATTACATGGATCTTTACACGGATATAGAACGATCAGATGAATCCTTTTGCTACACGGATCTTGGGGTTGTTACATGTTATCCACAAGTATTCATTTGCAGGGGACCGCTGTATCTACTACGATCTCCCGGAAGTGTTTGTAAAACACCCATTGTTTCTGTATCGTATCCACCCTTTCACCAATCTCAGGTGGGATTTATTGGGTTGTATTTGTGTAAAACCCTTCAAAAAGCTGATCTTTTTAGTGCAGTTCATCTGTACGAACTGGATTTAG
>NW_021344029.1:0-421 GCF_001605985.2 Dendrobium catenatum
AATCTTTCTGCATTAAAAACATACAACATAGAATATTTTTATTAGCTTAATTAAAAAAGATGTAATATATAATATATTTTTATAATAACTAACCTAAAGCTCTTTGAACCATATATCATGCACTTCTTTTGGTACTTTCTTTCAAGAAATATAAGGAACATCATACATGCTCCATATGTTGTCCCATATTTTTAGCATCATCTGCTTTGATGGATAAAACCTACATAAAATGTTTTAGGTGAAAATGTTTGTCAAATTTTAGTAGCATGTTAAGAATATAGTAAGTACGTACGTGTCACCCTCAGGTGCTATCAACATATAACCCTATGATGTCTTCTCTACTATAATGGGGGTGGAAAGTCCACATGCACAAGGTAGAAGGGGTGTTGGGGGATAGTATGACAGGACATATGTTGGATAT
>NW_021344030.1:0-360 GCF_001605985.2 Dendrobium catenatum
CAAGAATATAAAAAATAAACATTCAGAGTGCGCAAATCACATCTTGTCTTCTCAAAATAATTAATTACAATATCTTAGCTTATAATTTTTTCAACAAAACTCAATAAAATTTGAACTACAAAATTCTAGATAAAATTTCATATACATGCTAAAGCCTGGCCTTCCTGCTCACTATCTAATTAGGCCTACTGAGCAAGACCTTTACCTTTTTTTTTTAATATAATAAACAACGAAATGAGGATAAATACAGTAGGCCAACACCAATTTTCCCCAAACAGAATATTAATTCATAGAAAAATATAATTGAAACAGAATCATAAAAGCATTGTTTAATGTTTAAGCTCTAAGTAAATTTATTCA
>NW_021344031.1:0-2071 GCF_001605985.2 Dendrobium catenatum
CAATAATGTGAAGATTGGAGAAAAATTCTAAAAGAAGTTTGGTATGATATGGAAAGGAAATATATATAATGAACTAAAGTGTGGAGGTAGAAAATAATTCAAGTACATGGTACAAAAGGTTTACTTGATTAAGGACATAAGAATTAGTAATGGAGGCTCCTCTATAGCAGGTATAAGCATCTTCATCCTCCTCAAAATTAAACCTATCATCCATGCTTCGATGGAGATCTCCATGACCGTGCTTCGGTGGAGTCATAGAAACTTAGTGAGGGCATAGAACTAAAGAAGGGATGGGGTTTGGAATTTAGAAGTGTGAAGCAATTGGATGATTTCTCCTCACTTCTATAGCTAATGTATAATGTACAATAAGATAGCTAGTTTATAAAATATGATCAAATATATCCAAAACTCCTCATTAGGAATATACAATCAACAATCAAATCATATAGTAATATCGGGGATCATCTAGTAGGATTAGTGTAAAATCAACCATCTAGAGGAGTCATTGGTATGACTATTGACATAAAGGTATCATGTAGTACAATACCTAAAGGTATCATATAGTACAATGAGTAATTTATATAACATGATCAACAATAATGAGTCATCTAGAATAATTAACATGATAATTATTGGTGCCAACAGTCAAATCATATGTGATTTATAATATAATGAGTGTATCATACAGTATGAAGTGAACACAAATTTAGGGTGTGAGTGATGATCACAAAGAATTCTACAAGCCAAAGCATACACACATAAATCATAATTTACAACAAAAATAAATACTTTTGATAAAAATAAAACTCATAACATAAAAAAAAATAAAACCACCAACCAAACAAACACACAATTAAACCTTAACTTACCTCCAACCCAATTTCTCTAAGCATGAACATCATTGACACCTAGTCTAGTCCTAAGTGTGTTCATTGAATCATAATTGATGGGTTTGGTAAATATAACTGTCAATTAATTTTTAGTATCCACATGGTGTAATTCTATGTTGCCCTTTGCTATATAATCCCTAATAAAATGATTTATAATGTCAATATACATTATTCGGGAATGTTGGATTTATTTTTTAAAATACAAATTGTTCTAGTTTTATCAACCATAATAAGAATGGTGCTTATCAATAGTGTTACAAATTCAATTTCATGGACTATGTTTTAATGATTTGGCAAACACTCTTGCTTTTTTTCAACTACCTGCTACTACTGACATTTCAGAAATCAAAGATCGGACGGATATCAGAACCAGCTCAAGATTGGGAAGATTAGGGTTGAATCAGTCTGTATTATTCTTTTTTCTTTCTGGAGTCAAATGTAATTATTTGAAGTGACAGATGTTAAGTAACCCTACACACACACACTTGAGAGATTTAGAACTTGTGTTTTCACTCACATCGTCCCGGACAATATTTATATCCTCCTGGACGATCGAGCTCAAAACAGAAGATCTAATCAGGATTTCTTAGTTAAGGCAGCCGTAATTAACTAATCGGCCTGGACGATATGCTCAATATAGAAAGAATTTGTTGCCATGATCAGTTTAGGTATTCTATATTTTTGGAAATCGGTCAGGACGATCATGATATCGGTCTGGACGATATCACACAATTATGCCTAAATTGATCTAGAAATCAAGGAAGTAATTAAGGATGATTGATACGATCACATCGTCCTGGACGATCGCAGGATCATCCAGGATGATCTATTAAAAAACCCTTAGTTGCTTATGGACGATGAATATTAGCCAGATCAAATTCAGGGCGATGCTGTGGACAATTTTCTTCAGATTTGAACTGATCGGCCAGGACGATCGTGAGATCGTCCGGGACGATCAAGAAAATTTTCAATCGTCTAGTTTGCATTCAGGGAGATGCTCTGGCCGATCCTATGAGATTTGTAATGATCGGCCAGGATGATTTAAATATCATCCTGGACGATAAAGTCGGCAACTTGCACTTAATGAGCCCCTTTGAAGCTCTTCTATTTAAGAGCTCTTATTTAATATTTTTTAACATCATTTGCTACTGTCTTGACCTGAGAAAACCTAAAGGAGAGAG
>NW_021344032.1:0-1515 GCF_001605985.2 Dendrobium catenatum
AGTGGTCCTTATCCTGGTAGGACGAGGCTATAACGGGTAAAATGTATGAATCAGGAGTGACATACTCGACCAAATATAAATCCAGTTGAGCAGCTCTAAAGTCAGACTCTAATGAAACAAGAGAGGGCTTATTGTTAAAATCAGGCTAAAAAACTTTCAGACTCAAAGTACTGTCTTCCGAAAGAGACTCAGGTTTGGTTGCAACCCTAAGATCCATGGGTTTCGTTTCACTTAAATCAGGTGATAAATTCGATTGACTTACTTCCAACTCGAGATTATCCAAGTTGTCATCAGAATTATCCAAAATTAATTCAGAATTATCCAAAGCTAAATCAGACTTATCCAAAATTAAATCAGAATTATCCGGAGTCATCTCAGTAGGTGTTACGACTGAATCAGGATCTTCCAAATTTAAATCCAAAGTGTTCGAAGTCCGGTTGGTTTCTTCCGAGATCACACTACTATCATCCAGGCGTACTTTGTCCAAAGCCTTAGCTTCGAGGAGACTAGGATCGGGGTGGGTTAAGGTGTCGACGTTTAAAGGTTCTAGCTTTCTTAGTTCAGGGTTTAAGTCATTCAGGGAGTCTGATTCAATTACTTTTGTTCCATCCTCAAAGAAGTCTTCGTTATCCTTAATATCATTAGCATCCACGAAATGGATGCACTCAGTTTTAGGTTCAGAGCGCATTTTCTTGTTAATGCATTTCTTTATCAAAAGTACACTTGCAGGGTCAAGGACTGGGGAGTCTAAAGGTTGACGGGGATGGCTAGAAGTAGGTCCAAGTGGGGAGTCATATGGGCTCGACCCAACAGAAGACCCACTAAAGGGTCGGTCACCAAGACTGAATGAAGACCTACAGTGTGGGACAACAACCCTGTCGTTTCTAAAGGATGGGTGGTCTCGACCCCAGTAATGTCCATGGTTTGTTCCAACAGAAAAGGTGGGGCGGGGCTCTAGATGGTGGTCACTGGTAGAGGGTCGGTATTTTAAATTAAGATCTCGCCTCATGTCTTTCCAAGTAGGGTACTCACCGCGAGACTCTTTATGATCTTCCAATCTTGCCCAAAATTGAAGAGCTCGACCTTTTAGGTGAAATTTAGCAATGCTTACTTGGTGGGCTTCAGGGATATGACATGATTCAAAATATTCATCTACTTGTCTAACCCATTCCCTAAAGTAGTAAGGGTCCGAGGAACCATCAAAGATGGGTAAACGGTAATGTGACTCTAAGTGAGGTCGTGGAGGCTTAGGCTCGGGTCTCGGGTGATAAGCTGAGTGGGGATAGTCAACGGGTTTCTCCGTCATAATTCTAGTCATATTTCGCACTAGGTTAACGATGTCATCTAAACTATTTTGGAGTCTTATCGGATCTATTGAAAAGTGTCAAGTGAAGCCTAGTGAAGATTGGGTGCAAGGTACCACACTCTACAAAGGGAAAACACCATTTCGACTTGCTGTAAGGTGCAAGAAAAATAAGGGGCAGCAAGCTACAAAGGTGGTTTACGAAATCTAGG
>NW_021344033.1:0-511 GCF_001605985.2 Dendrobium catenatum
GTGGAAACAAACGAACGGCGTGGATTGAGCCACGTCGATGCTAGGACCGCGGGATCGTCCGACCCGTCGGACGGAACTCCCGTCCGACTAAATCCAAGCCATTGATCGTGAGATCAACGTCTGAGATCAACGGCCCAGAGAAGCTCATGCATGCAGGTCACCGGACCGAAACCCCATAGGGTATTTCTCGATTTTCTCTCGATTGGCTGGATCAAATGCGATGAAACTTTAAACATGTATTCTAGTAGTGAAGAGCATCTATGGGGAATATTTTGTTCGAATTAAAACGCAATAATGACGATGCTAATTAACCCTAAGTGTTCTAACTAGGGTTTGAGATATACCTCAATCCACACGGTGGATTCGGGAGATCTTGGTCTTGTTGGACTCGTGGGATCCTCAAGAGCAAGTTCCTAGTTGAAGATCCGAAGCTCGCTCGATCGGCCGAGATTCGGCCTGGAACGCGAAAAGCTTCGGGTTCGTCGGAGGATCGCCGCCGTCGGGGTCTGGA
>NW_021344034.1:0-301 GCF_001605985.2 Dendrobium catenatum
GGATTTCATAAATTCTGTATACTCCAAGCAACCCTCAAATCAGCAGTGTAATTTCACAAGCATACCAGAATGCTTCACTGAGGACTTCATAAATGTTGTACATTCCAGTCAGGCATCTCCAGCTAAGCAGTACAATTTCTCAAGAATGCTCGAATGCTTCACGGAGGATTTCATATCACAAGCATGCCCGTCTAGCTCAAATTTAGACCAGCATATATATCTTGTCGAGCTCGTGCTGACCATCGCAACAGAAGGTACTTCTCAGGGATTTTTCCAATAGCCATTTGCCTCAAAACTATTA
>NW_021344035.1:0-309 GCF_001605985.2 Dendrobium catenatum
AAAAAAATTATAATATTAAATTCCGGTTTCTAATGTTTTAAATTTTATAAAAAACTTATTATGTTTGAAAAAAATAAATGAAATTAATTTTACATTTTCTATTTATATTACTATAACTCTTAAATATTTATATGAGAATAATTTTAATGGGAATTAATTTTGAGTTTCAGTTTTTATAAAATGGCAATATTAATATTAATTTGTTTAAAAGTTATTACTTTATTAATTTTTTGTTTCAGTTTTTAAAAAATAACAATTTATTAAAAGTAGAAACTAGAAAATTGGTTTCTTAAGGAACCGTGATTTGAT
>NW_021344036.1:0-237 GCF_001605985.2 Dendrobium catenatum
CACCCGTGTCTTCAGTAGAAGAGTATTTGGAGGAGAGAGACAAGACACTGGAAGAGTTAAAAAGACATCTGTTGAGGGCTCAACAGATTATGAAGAAACAAGCTGATGGGCATCGGAAGGATATTCAGCTTGAGGTGGGCGAGAAGGTATTCTTGAAAATCTGCCCATATCGACAGAAATCGATCGCCAACCGGAGGAATGAGAAACTCGCTCCAAGGTACTTCGGTCCTTATGAAG
>NW_021344037.1:0-384 GCF_001605985.2 Dendrobium catenatum
ATGACAATCTTTACTCCCTGCATTTTGTACACGGGTAAATCATCATCAGAACTAGATTCACATGATTCAGGCAATTGAGAAGATTCAGCTATAGATTATTCATTTTCAGATTCAGAATGGACAGATAGCACGTACGCGGAAGGATTTTTCATTTCACTAACACCCTTTGAAACATACATGAAATCAGAGAGGGTAAGAGGCTTGGGAGATTTCCCCTTGCCATTTGGAAGGATAACTTGCTAGATTTTAGAAAAAGGTTCTTCTTTTTCCCTTCCAGTCACCATTGAAACTCTCTTTTTAAGAAGTTTCAAAGGTGAAGGACCCTTTCCCTCCATTGAGTTATTTGGAGGAACTCCAAATGCCTTTTTATGGGCATTTGAGTTT
>NW_021344038.1:0-4344 GCF_001605985.2 Dendrobium catenatum
GCACGGTCTAGGACCGAACCCGACGCCTCCCTCTCTCGGGTCTCTCTCGCTTTCGTTCGAAAATAGCCCAGATCGGAGGACCTCCGTCCCCTCCCTCTCGTCGGCACACGACCAGATTGAACCCAGACCGCAAGTTCTTTGCCTTAGCCAACCGGTCTTCTT
This sequence comes from Dendrobium catenatum, assembly GCF_001605985.2. Lineage (NCBI taxonomy): Eukaryota > Viridiplantae > Streptophyta > Magnoliopsida > Asparagales > Orchidaceae > Dendrobium > Dendrobium catenatum. Next base: position 163 of record NW_021344038.1, read on the forward strand.
CAAAGTAGCAGGTAACCTTTTTCCTTATCCTCTCTTCCTTTTTCTCCTCCATCCTTGATTTCTTCTTCTCAGCCTTCTTTTTCATAGATAATTTAGTGATGATAGTAGGTATATCCGACTAGATCATCAAGTGAAAACTATATGGAGGCTCTTTCGTTTGCTGATATGGTAAACTTAAATGGAAGTTTTATGAGTAGAATACTTTTCATTCCATGAATACTTTATTTAGATGAGTAGGTCCGATGATGCTTAGTATAAATGTGGATTAGCTTCATAGGCAAGGCTTATGTGGTTGGGGTTGTGTTATTTATGCTGAAATTTGTAGATGCATGAAATTTGTAGAAGTTTATGCTTCTTGAGGGTTGGCATGGAAATTGATGTCTTTGATTCATGTCATTTGGACTAGAACTTTAGGTGTGAACCTCAAAAATACACAAGAGGTCATGTTGTTTCTTTATAAAATATTGCATATCAATTGTTTGTTCAAATGCCACCATAGGAAGGTTGTGAGGTTTTTATTCAAATTGAGGCTTTATTTTGTTTACAACTCCTAGCCTATAGTTGTGCAAATGTTTTGTAAACATTGGCTACCCCATTTAAGATGTTATGATGCTATTTGAGTTTTCTTTATATATACGTTTATTGTCTTCCACCTCTTGCTTTCACTATAATTAGGAGTATCCTTCATTTGATGCAATATGAGAGTTCACATGATTGGAAGCATTAAATATTTGTGTTGGGATCTAATCTTTATATGGCGCAAAAGATTTTAAGCCAATTATAGTTATTGGAGCTTTATCCTCTATGGTGTTGGAATGATAGTTTAGAAAAAAAAAAAATCTAGGATCTTTAAACGTTCATATGGATCAATCGATGGAACTAAAACTCTTTCCTAGTCTTGAATGTTTATGAATATCTAAGCTTTTCATGTTGTGTTGGTGGCAAGTCCTAGGAGTCCATTTTGAACTTCTACCGACGAATGCACATGGGATATCTATAGTAATGCCTACTAAGGAAGGGTTAATTTGTCGATGCTTTATCTCATTTATGTCTTGCTCTTGCAAATGTGGAAATTCTAATAGAAAGAAAGGCATGTGTTCTAAGCATATTTCTCTTGTAAGTAAATAATAAATATCTTGTTTCATGATAAGGTTTGGTAGTTGCAACTATATGTTTCTTTCTCTAAGAAAGTTTCCAATGCTTGACAACATGGATTTGTGTCTAACTCTTCTACTATTTGCTAGAGTGATTGCTTAGTTTTGCTAATGCTAATAGGTGCTTTGAGTGTTTTTGGTGCAAGGGCTTACTAAATTTGGTTGGAGACTTAAGAAACATGCTCTTTCTTGCTACCATGCTCCATGTGATCTTGCTAAATATTGTCCATCAAATGCTTAATTAAATGCCATGGGAGGAGGGTTGTGATGCTTAGTTAATTGCTACCCTTGATATTTAAGTTAGCGTGTAGAATTTATTCACCAAATATGTTTATGGTCATACTTAGTGTAAAGAGTCCATTTCATTGCTTTTCCATATTGGTGAGAAGTTGGATATAACTATGTTTGCTAAAGCCTTCTTTAGTTTCTTCTTTATTTTCTTGTAAAAAAAAATGATTGAGGTTGAAAATTGTGGCTCATGATATATCAATCCTATGGCTTCTTTACTATTTAATCTTCTTTGAATAATTGCCTTCTTCTCATTTGATTATACAACACGTTTTACTTGCTTAAACTAAAAGACTTATTGCTAGCGGTAAGTAGGAAGGGCTATATCCTCGTTGACTTATGGTTGAGATAGTTTATTACTAGTAGTTTAATGATGCATCCATTATCATTTCTATCTCGAGCATATTTTGGGATTAATACAACGTGATTTAGATATGCATGGCAACTTGAGCATTGTTTCTAATATTTTAGGAAAAATGAGTGGCATCAAACTAGTTTCTTCTTAATTGTATTCGGTTCATATTGGATTGAAATAAGTTGATAAATCTTCTTTATGCTTTCATGAACTTTGTTGAATTTTATATAAAAATCTTATCACCAATTGTGGTCCGATTGTGATAGAGTACTTCTTGAGCATCGGAGAACAAGTTTGGCAGATTCTTGGGATATTCCATTCCTTTTCCAATTGTTTAAGTGTGGATGCTAGCAACCCGAGTTTCTTTACTATAAGCCTATGTTAGTTTGAATAGTTTCATGTGCATCTTTTGAAAGATGATAGGGAGCGAAATACATTGCCCTTGTTGTTTCTTTTTCATGTCAATAGAAGCATGATAGTTTAAAATAATTTAATTTAGAGCTCCCAATACTTGTTGTTCGTTTGTAGAATCAAAGTTGTGTTCATTTTTGAGTGCTCAAGTTCTCTTTCCATGTACTTTCTTTCTATTTGATATGCATGTTGGAAGAAATTTATCTTTCTATTTGATATTCATGTTTGAGGGAATTTATCTAGAGAATAAATCTTTTGCTTTAGGTTTGTCTTGAGATAGAAATTCATCGCATTACTTGTAGGTTTGCATATTTAAAAAAAATATATATATTTATATCTTGTCGGCAATTATTCTTAGAAGAGCACTCATGTATTTTCTCTTTCAAATGAATATGTGTAGATTTAATATGACTTTATTTTTGGGAAGAGTTTGTATTCATGATATCTTGTTTATACTTGACTTGATAGTGTTATCTTAGGTTGAGAAATTTCATGAATGGTTTGCAAAACGAAAGATGTTGATGTTTTACATTTAGTTTCATGTTAGAAAGAGATTTTGCTAATTATCTTATATCGAAAGGCTTTATTGATTTTTTTTTTTTTTTTTTTATGAATGTTTTGTGACGAGTGCTTTGCAATGAGAGGTTTCTTATAAAACTTTCTAGTTGGAAAGCTTTGTTTCTACCCCACTCTAAATAAGTAGGAGAAGCACTTGATTATTAGGTATTTTGGTAGGTTTTTGTGTCAAAACAAAAATAGTGATTTTGGTAGGTAACCTTTTGTAGAATTTTGTATGACACTTAGTTTAAGGGTTCTTGCAAGTCGTGTTAGATTTTCTTAGACTTGTGCAGTAGTGTCCCTTAACACCTTTTGAGAATAATTATGGCTTCTTCATTTGAGTTAGATTATTTTAGTATGTATTTCAAAGTGAGTTGGTAGGAGTTAAAACCTTTAGTAGCTTTATGTTAGAAACCTTTAGTGTCCTCTTTGGAGCAAGACAGTCCTTACTCCTTTGGATTCTTTCTCGAATGTTAGTCTCTAAAAGTATAGAATTTTGGGATCAATGCAAAATATATAGAGTCTAGCTCTAAGTTTAGCTTTAAAAATCTATTTCCCTTAGTTGCTTTAAGCAATTCGTAGTGTGTTTGTGGGTAGGTGTGTCAAACGTATCAAGTGCCTCATTTGGAGTGGGAATAGCAAAGGGCATTGTTGCTGTTATAGGATGCACTTGACTTCTACGAAGTGTATCCAATAACAACGATGCCTACACCCCTTTTTGTATTTTATTTTTTTTTTTTTTTGTTGTTTTCTCCGTATTTTTTTTATGTTTTTGGTGCTAATAGCTTGCAAACAAAGGAAACCTAAAGAACAAGTGGCTCAACAATAACAAAAGGTACGTTCTAGTTTTATCTTACTGCATTTCTATTTCTTTATATTATTATTTATAGAACTGCTCTAATACCTCTCTTTCTATGTCTTTGCGAGGTACCTTTTGGAAAGCAATGGACAAGGAACACTTGGAGCTGGAGCTAGGACAATGGGATCCAAGCATCAGTCGTCCCTACTCATCTAGTAGGGGCGCTACGGGCGGAACCACCGGGTCGTAGCCCCCGGTGCTGTAAGCTTTCTAAAACTTAGGAAACCTTTAGGGGCCTAGATTGATTGTACGACTCCCACCCTTAGGGCCTTAGAAACTTCAATTATATATTTAGGATTACTTTTATTTTCTTTTAGATCCCTAAAACCTTGTGACATCCGTATAGAAGTCTTAGGAGTTAGAAGAACAACACTTTCAATCCTACAACACTAGTGACATCTAAGGACAAAAATTAAGGACCGAGTCTTAGAAAACATAGACTTAGGGTGCATGTTCCTTATAGGATAGAGACTTCAAAACAACAACTCAGTGACACGTTTTTCCTAGATTTTAGATTTTGTGTTTCTTTAATTCTACTAATAACAACGCAACTAAAT
>NW_021344039.1:0-314 GCF_001605985.2 Dendrobium catenatum
TTTTCAAATAAAGGAGGTCTAGTGATTGAATATCCTTTCATAATATTACGATTTGAAAAATTAGACATGGATCGAAATTCAAAAGCTTTAAAAACTTATTTTATGAAAACCTGGCTCTGAAACCACTTGAAAGTTCATTGGGGATGTTAGGCCCTATAGAACTGGCCGAAGGCTAAATAAAAGAGAGGTGGATTGGTTGTTTAAAGATCTTTTAAACAAAACTACAAACCAAAAACACCACAAAGAAAACAAATGCGGAAATTAAATGTGGAAGCAACAATAAAAAAAGAACACACCGGATTTATAGTGGTTCG
>NW_021344040.1:0-215 GCF_001605985.2 Dendrobium catenatum
AAATTTGGGTTCATCCTGATAACTTAGGATTCACCCAACCAGTGGTTATGGAGAAATTCTCCTCTTACTCTTTGCATTTCCATTTATTAGGACATTCTAAGGTGGAATGTCGTATTTTACATCCTCATCTCGATAATCCTCCTACAGTTACTCCCACTCCTCCTATTCAGCCCTTTACTGCTTTACAAGGCAATGGTGGTGATGGAATGGTGCTC
>NW_021344041.1:0-337 GCF_001605985.2 Dendrobium catenatum
CTCATATTGACAACTATTTTTTTTTTTTTTTAAACTAAGATTCTTTTTATCTTGCTACAATAATCTATCTTGTGGATAATATCCAAAGTTCTTATATATCTTTCTAGTTAATTAAAATCTTGCCATTGCATTTATCAAATGATTATGATTTTATTTTGTGGATTGTTCTTAAATTGTTAGAGAGAGAGTTCCTATTCTCTAATAATTGGAGGATATACTCACAACTAAGATTCTTTTTAGGTGTTTTTGTTAAAGATAATTTAGCTTGAAAGAATTAAGAGGGAAAATGGAAAAGATGCAAATTTGAAATGAAAAAAAAAAAATATATATATATATA
>NW_021344042.1:0-508 GCF_001605985.2 Dendrobium catenatum
ACCGGGGTTGAACCAGATGACATAATAAATATTTATTATATTTAAATATTATAATAATGACATAATTATTTATAAATATATACCAAAAATTGAACAAATAGTTTTAAAGGATTCAACCATTTCTTCAAATAGTTTTATGATTTTATCTCATTGCCCAAAATATAAGTGAATATGTTGAAACTAATAAAAAGATTAAAAAAAATTATAACTAATAAAAAGAATGAGCTCATTGAGAAAGGATAAAAAATGATTAAAAGAATTCCTATATTACTCAATGCAAACTAAGGGCCACAATAACCTTGACGGTTGGAAACTTTATCCTGAAATGAAGCTCAAAAATCTTATAAGAACGAAGCTGGGACCAACTATCACTGCTACAGAACTGTTAAAGCTTAATACTATTGAGAAGTATGACCCAAAAATCACCTGGAGATTCCATATAGAACACTACATTTGCAACCATTCAAACTATTTTGACGCCAACATTCTAACATAATAAGAGTAAGGG
>NW_021344043.1:0-525 GCF_001605985.2 Dendrobium catenatum
TAAACAGAACAGAGCCTCTGATTGTGGCGGTTTAGGAAGCTCTCTTTATACTGGTGGATCTGTACCTCATACGGAACATAGGCGTCGCCTGATAAGTATTTTGAATTAGTTTATTACATATATTTATGTTATTATAACCATTTCTTAAATTTTCAGAAACAGTACCTTGGTCGGGAGCCAACACCACTGGAGTTGCATACAAGAACTCATCAACATCAAGCTGACCATCAGTGGGTTGATGAGAAGGCTAAGAAGGCTCATGTGAGTAAATTTTTTTGGAGTTTTAGAATAAATATTTATTTTAATAAAACTAATTGTAACTCGCAGGATGATTTCGTACGAACCAGAGAAAGTCGGCAGTCCACTGGCGAGGGATCATCTTTAGGATCGACCCACATTTCTGAGTATCATACAGGGTCAGATGTTGTTGGTGGAAGACAGAGGGGAAGGGTATATAGCATGGGTTCACAGGCTTTTGCTATTGAGGACAGTTCATCCACCTCTGCATTTCATGATCCAAGTGGA
>NW_021344044.1:0-228 GCF_001605985.2 Dendrobium catenatum
GACCTATGCCCCCGATCAATGGGAGATATTTAAAAAAGTATTATTTTTAAAGAAGTAAGTTGAAGACTATTCCCTTGTAAAGGGAGATAATAATTCTAAGATGTCTTAGAAATTCTTCCACAAGACAGGGGGCATTTTTAAGTTTAAAAATGTCAAAAATCTGATGACGGATGAAAATTCCCTTCAAGGCAGGGCAGGGGGCATTTTAAATATTTATTTGGGTTATCA
>NW_021344045.1:0-1029 GCF_001605985.2 Dendrobium catenatum
TTCTATCACACAACAAGCCCGATGCATTCCTCCACTTTAACCATCTAGCTTAAATTCTACTAATAATATCCCCATCTATTTTACTATCACTCTGAACAATAAACCCAATATATCTGGAACGAGTACTCTTATTAATGACTTAATTACCCAAAGTCACAATCTTCCCATTCGATCTATTATATTAATTACACGCCAAATATTCAGTTTTAAATCTACTCAAACAAAAGCCTTTAGACTCTTAAGGTTGACCTCCATTATTCAAGTTTGCCTTTAACTCCCTTTCTAGTCTTATCAACAAGAAGGATATCATTAGCAAAAAGCATACTCCAGGGTACAGCCTTTTGCAAATTTCTAGTGAGAAGATCCAGGACTAAAGAAAAAAAAATATGGGCTTAAGGATGGTCCTTTATGTAATCCAATTGAAATAGGAAAATACTTGGTCAAAACCACCTTGTTTTTTAACACAAACCAACTCATGCATATATAATCTTAATGACATGAATATAAGCATTATTAACTCCTTTCTTTTATTAAAAAAAAAAAAATTAACTCATTTCTTTTCTAGAACTCTCCATAGCACTTCTCTTGAAACTTTATCATATGCTTTCTCTAAATCAATAAATATCATATATAGATCCTCTTTATTCTCTCTATACTTCTCCATCAAACCTCTCAATAAATGTATAACATTCATAATAGACCTACCCCAGCATGAATCCAAATTGATTTTGAGAAACATTAGTATCAAGCTACAAGCCTACAACCTATACTCCATAACGCTCTCCCAAAATTTGAGGGTAGCACCTCACAATTTTTATAAGACCTTCTAGAAATAAGAAACAAAGTTGTCATTTCTATCGGATGTTATGTTCTTAGGTAACAATTGTAATATAACTATTGTCTGAAATAAAATTTTACCATATAAGATGTATCAATACTCTTGGAGCATATAACTAAGTGGGCCATTTCAAAAAATCTAACTGGTAGCACTAGTATAGTATTATGGTCATGAATAATCTTTTAGGTAAA
>NW_021344046.1:0-346 GCF_001605985.2 Dendrobium catenatum
TGTACACTTGCAAATAAATATTAATAATTATAATTACTTGTGATATACTTAATATTTTTTTTTTCATTTTAACAATAGAAATATATAACTAAAATATTCATAACAAATTTTTATTAACATGCATTTAATGCACATTCAATAAAATTAGATATTTGTGCACCCATAGTGCAAAATAATATTTAAAATTACAAATAGTTTGCATTAGAGTGGCTATGAGATCTTCTCAAATTGCACTATGGGTGTAGTAGATGGCATGTTCTGAAAATAAATTTGTGTCTAATACAATTAATAAAATATAGAATGACGTGGCGCGTCTGGATTGGTGTCCAGACGAATCCGGACACCG
>NW_021344047.1:0-1115 GCF_001605985.2 Dendrobium catenatum
AAATATCAGTCTCTTCTTCAATTTGTGTTTTCAATGCCGACTTCATCTCCTTTAGCTTGACATCAAAAATTTTCTTTTGATTTTATTCAACAAGAGAAGCTAGTCCTTCTTTCATAAAATGCTTACAAGCTCCTTGAAGTGATTAGTAAGATTGTGATTATCATGAGAGAATTTGTAACTTTTTATTTTTTATATTGTCAAATTTTTTTATTTAGAGGAGGATGATCCAATATGTACATATTATCTTATGAAATTGATACGAATACCTTCAAATTTTTACCATAAGTTCTTTTTCCTGATTACTATTATAATGTCTTTATATTTACTTTTCATCTGCTATCCAATTTAATTTATCAATTCTTTCAAATTTTATGTTCTAAAATAATTTATGTGCAAACATATATTTCTCTGCATATATGTAATTATGAATGCCCACTTTTGGAGATATATGATGTAAGCTAAATGATCTTGAATTTTGATAAAAGGAAGTTTCTTCCTATTCATCCCCACATTTAGAGATATATGTGATGAGATCGATAATGATTTATTGTGAAGTTTAGGTGAATCTGTGCAACCAAAGTTTTTACATGTGGGATCTTCTCTCATATAAAATTAATAGAATAACTAAACTTTAATTAAGATAGTTACAACTCCATGTATGCATTGAAAATAGTTTAATGCACATTGATGCGCTCTTGGAGGTAGAACTCAAATTGAACTCACAAAAAAATAAAAAAAGAAATGTTTAAAAAAATTTTAAAAGGTTTATAGGTATACATATAAGATAGATAAATAGCGAGACAAATAGTGAGAGAGAGAGAGAGATAGAGAGTGTGTGTGTGTGAAAGGAACTTTTATTCGGTCCGGTGAGCGTACGCTTCTCTACGTTCGGCCACCAATATTTTAACGCCACGTAGCATGAAGAAAAGTCGCCGACCCGACCCACTGTTTTTTGGGTTCTCCATGTGCGTTTTTTTTAATCCTTGACGAGCCGAACAACATCCCATCGCCTTTTGGATATATTTCAAATGCCTAGCAATACCGAGCAAATACCAAGTTGTGCCTAGTTTTTTCTATTAATACCGAGCAAATACCTAGCAATACCGAGCAAATCC
>NW_021344048.1:0-1347 GCF_001605985.2 Dendrobium catenatum
GAAATTCCGACGGTAATCACGTGTTTTCCCGTAGTGTGCCAATGGATGGTATTTTCCTTACTACTTGGTGGATGCAGGATTGCCAGACTGAGTCCTTTGGCTAGTTGCATTTGACCTTTGGGTTTCTTTTGATGGTGCTTTGGCTGGCTCGGAGATTTGGGTTTCCTTTCATCCGTATGTTTTATTTATAGTTTGTTCTTTTAGATAGCTGCCTATTCTTTAAGGCTTGTAATTGCTTTAAGTAATCAAATGCCCCTCTTTGGGTTTTTATATTAAAAAAAAAAATTCCACAGTAAGCTTTAAAAAAAAAATTCCACAGTAAGCTTGAGTCAATAACTACGAATACTAGACAATAGAAAACTAACGGATTGAAATAAAAACAAAGCTTATAAAAAATCTTGTCATATTCATATTAGAAGAGGAAGTTAGATATTTTCTATAATAACGGCCTAAAATAGTCTCAATAAAGTGGAATATTAAAGTTTGGCGGGGACAAATTTTTTTATTTGTTTTGGACGACTTCTGCTTTTTAAAATAGATTTCTAGTACAAAATTTTAAAAAGTTATTTTAAAAAATAGTAAAAAATCCGATTAAAACAAGGCCTAAAGTTGCTGTATAAAGCAATTTCTCAGTACAATTTTTTTTGAAGTAGCAAAAAAAAAAAGTGACAAAAAAGTGTAGCTACAATTAGAAAGGCAAAACACAACGATTTATTACGTCCGGTGCAATGACGTAGAGGAACGTCCGGTCGGAGGCAATTTCCCGTCAAAAAATTAGGTATTTGCTCGGTACAACTAGGTATTATTTGATAATAATGAGGAATACCGTTCTCTGAAGATCAATACCGAATTATATCGAGCTGTACCGAGAAATACCGAGTTGTACTGAGTTTTTTCTGGGAAAAACTCGGTACAACTTTGGTATAACTCGGTATTTGCTCAGTAAAGCCCGGTATAACTCGGTATTTGATCTTCAAATGATGATATTCTTCGTTATTGTTTGGTATTGCTCGGTATTTGCTCAGTACATCTCGTTTTTTGGCGGGAATTTGCCTCCGACCGAACGTTCCTCTACGTCCGGTCGGAGGACGTAATAATTGAAGCTGTGCCAAATACCCTTTAGGTGTTTACTTTTTTGAAATTTGTATTTTGCATTATTATATAGTTATATATTGTTAGTTCGATGTGGAATATGATTGTGTTGATCAACTAGGTTGTATTGTTGCTTTTGATTTCAATTCAATTTATTGAGCTCGCTTTGGATTTGCTTTGCATGGTATCCTCTCCTTGATTTTTTTTTTCTTATAACAGTACAACGTTGCACCACTATGTACTTGAGTGATGTGG
>NW_021344049.1:0-2291 GCF_001605985.2 Dendrobium catenatum
ATTCTGTTGTTGCCTTTAAAATCTCTAAGTAATTCGGCAACTAAGAGGATGTTGTCGGTGGAGCATCTATTTGCAATGAAACCGGATTGACTTTCATGGATAATGTATGGGAGCACTTCTTTGAGTCTGTTGGCTAAGACCTTAGCAACAATTTTATATAGAACATTGCAAAGAGAAGGTCTATAGTCACTTATGTTGGAAGCATGGGAGCACTTAGGAATTAAAGTAATAGCCGTTGCCTTAACCCCTTTTGGGAGAGAGCCCGAAGAAAAGAAACTGCCAACAGCATTGTAGACTTGCAAACCAATAATATGCCATGTCTTCCTATAGAAAGCATATGAGAACCCATCAGGTCCAGGAGCTGTGTTTTCATTACCATCAAAAACCGCCTTCCTAACTTCATCCAGAGTTAAAGGAGAAATCAGGTTATTGCTCATATGTGGAGGAAGAAGCTTGCTTTGAGGGATATCCAGAAAGAGATGAAGAGGTTGAAGAGGGGTATTAAATAATCCCTCAAAGTGTTTAATGACAGCAGAGGAGATGTCTTTAAATTTAGTGAAATGACCATCTGAAGTGTGGATCTCCTTGATGTTATTCTTATTGTTTCTGCTTCTTATATGGGCAAATAAAAATCCAAGGTCATCTTCCCCTTTAGAGAGCCACGACACTTTAGCTCTTTGAGCTAACCACGAGGTCCAATGATTTTGCAAGGATGCAAGCTCCTCATTAATACTTTTCAGATTCTGGTTTAAAACCAAATCAAGAGGAAGAGATTGTAACTGGGCCAAACATTGGTGTTGCTTACTTTTGCTTTCCATAAGAGCATTAGAGAGATGTGAAGAAGACGCCCAGTTTCTATTTTTTAGTGACCTTTTGAGAATTTGGAGGCTATGAGTAAAAGAAGCCATGGGGCTTCTAGCCGATCTGGATGAGAATGCAGCAAAAACATCATCCCAAAAACCCTCCATGTTAATCCAATAATTTTTGAACATGAATCTGGAAGATAAAGCCTTGTCATGAGATGAATTAAAAATGAGTGGGGAGTGATCCGAACCAAGGTGGGATTCCACACAATAATAAGCATTGGGAAAAACATCCAATAAGGCGTTGTTCACCAGAACACGATCTAACTTGATGTGAATGGGATTGTCCACTCTTTGATTGAACCAAGTGTAGAAAAGACCTGTAGAAGAGAGGTCTTGCACCCCACTATTAAAAATGAAGCTATTGAGTTCACCCAATCTACTGGATGAAGAAACAGATCCACCAGCTTTTTCAGAATCATATCTATAGCAATTAAAATCACCCATAATGATCCAAGGATGGTCCATATTGGTGGAAACAGCAATGATCTGATCCCAAAGGTATTTCCGTTCCTCCGCAGAATTAGCAGCATAAATAACAGTAAGAGAAATAGGAGGGAAGGATCCCACCGAGAGTATACCATGAATGTGTTGGTATGAAGAGGAAATAGGATTGAAGGATAAAACAGACTCATCCCATTTTATCCAAATCCTACCTAAAACAGCGTCACCAAAATTGTTGCAACTTCCTTCATTCTCAAAAAGACGATGAGAACGAAGGAACCACTGGTCATTAAAGGAAGCAATAGAGACTTTTGCTTCTAAAATGCATAACATCTTGAGATTCAGAGAACTAATCAGAGACTTGCAAAAACTGACTTTATCAGGGTTATTAAACCCCCTAACATTCCAGCTTGCAAACTTGGGTAAGGACATTAGGATTGTTGACCTTTGGCCTTCTTGGCCGATTTAGCTTTAGGAGGCTTTGACTTTTTGGGAGATTTTCCTCTAACAACAGAGGATCTAGTGTTGTGCCCGACCGATTCAGAGAGGTTTTGATTTTTGGATGATGGGGAAGAGTCCTCCTCAGCAATAGAGGAAGAGGTCTTATCGTTTTCGGAAAAAGACTCAGATGAGTCAGGAGGTATGAGATCTTCAGTTTGCAAAGAAGCAAACTTGTTCAAAAGAGGGATTTTTTGGGGATGAATTAGGAGAGGAGAGGAAGGAAGACCGGAAGAAGAAGCTTCTTCAGTAGGAGAATTGAGATTAGGTAGGAGTGCTGTTTTAGCAGGAGAAGTGGGCGGGTTTAGTTTCAAAGGTTCTGAAACCAGAAGGGGGTTAGTGGGTGCTGAGTTTAGATTTTGCAAATCTAGATTAGCCGACGGCTGGACCTCAAGATTAGGAGTGGGTAACAGAGCAGCAGAAGGGTTGCTGATCTGTATGGGGGTATTGGACTTTGAAGGTGGAACGAGAACAGTAGGCTGTGAT
>NW_021344050.1:0-240 GCF_001605985.2 Dendrobium catenatum
CCAAGACATTGACATGGGGCATTAGGCATTTATCGTTTGCTGGACGGGTTACTTTGATAAATTTGGTTTTGTTGCATTCTTCAGTTTATGTTGTAACTCATTCTATGGCGTCGAGATCTATCTTAAATGATATTGAGAAAATTTGTAGGAGTTTTCTCTGGGATATTGATGAGAATCATAAAAGCATCCACTATGCTTCATGAGAAACTATTTCTAAGCCAAGGAGGATGGGGGGACTTG
>NW_021344051.1:0-296 GCF_001605985.2 Dendrobium catenatum
TTTTTCTGCTTGATCGACGGCTATAATAGCCCTGATCTTTTCTGTGATGATTCCTTCCAATTGTGCAGCAGTCACTGGTTCGGAAGTACTTGCAACATTTTGTGGGGTGGGCTGGCGGATGATATTATGGGCTTCGCGACCACCTTCAGGAGCTCCCTGTACTCCTGAACCTTGTGGCACCTGGAAGTTTGGAGGGTCAGCAGGAGGATTGGGCATAGCACCAACAGCGGCAGTTCTCTGCATCATCTGTATCATCTCTCCCATCTGAGCCATCATCTCAGTCATCTTCTCATTCA
>NW_021344052.1:0-219 GCF_001605985.2 Dendrobium catenatum
GGAAAGTGGTAAGATGGCAAGTTTCTAATGGAGATTCTATCAATTGGTTATATGACACTTGGATCTTGGACAAGTGTATTAGATGGCCGACTTTTGTGAATGTCCAGGATTTTACAGAATGCAAACTCAGCTTCTTTATAGAAGAGGGTAGATGGAAGGTGGATAATCTGAGAGAAGTGTTTGGAGAACAGCTCATCGATTTAATCCTGAAAACACAGA
>NW_021344053.1:0-338 GCF_001605985.2 Dendrobium catenatum
GTTATGAAATATACAAATTAAAGTCATAAAGTTGAGTAATTGCTACAGATATACTCGACTTAGATGTATTTTGGACTAGAAATAATATATCATTTTTTGAAAATCAATGTCGGCAATACATCTTGGATGCCCACGGTTATACAAAAAAAAAATAATAATAATAATGATCTGAAATCTGAAATTTAAAAAAAAAAAAGGAAGAAGAAATTGAAGAGATGTATCTCTTCGTAAGATTAATTCAATCCCACCAACTTGCTCAAACAATGCAACCTTTCATGATAATAACTTCCTTATGACAATTGGTCAATAAAAAGGGAGGAAGAAACTGAAAAAAAAAG
>NW_021344054.1:0-259 GCF_001605985.2 Dendrobium catenatum
GGAGGAGTGCCGGTTTTTATGGAACAAGACTAGAGCAAATATTTATGCCCAAAGCTCGAAATTCGAAAATAATATATAAATTATTCGTTTGAAATTAAATTAATTCAGCACAATAAACGTTATTAGTATCATAAAATTAATACCATATGGTCCATATCTCATCCAACAATTTTTTTTTAAATGAAAATCATACTCATAGAGGTAGGGATATCAATAAATGGCCCAATCCAACAATTTTTTTTTTTTTGGGACATTTAGG
>NW_021344055.1:0-292 GCF_001605985.2 Dendrobium catenatum
CACTTCCACCATCCCCAGTGCGGCGGAGTCGCCGAGTCCTTTGACACCAAGGAGATCTTCTTCTTCTGTGAACTTCCCTCAAGATGAGCCTTCAATCCGATGGTATTAAGGTGCAAGCCTGACAGAGAAACCGTGTGGAATCCCCCTCCACACTCCCTTGAGTCCCCCCTCACAGGATCTTCTCCCTCTCTCAAATTTCACCCATTCGTCACTCCCTTTCAAGCTCTCTCTTCAAGTCTCCCCCAGAAGAAAGAATCTACAATGGCTACCAAAAATACTTACAAAAGTGCCT
>NW_021344056.1:0-508 GCF_001605985.2 Dendrobium catenatum
TTGCTTTTGAAGAGAACTCTTTTTTGAGGTCGTCAGTATAGTAGACTTGTCATTTTTGATACTTGTGGATACCAAAACTATTTTCCTCTTGAGTTTAGAGATTTTGGAACACCAGGAAGTTTAGTTCGGATTTGTTCAAACATCTCTTCCATTCTGCCATGGAGTGTACTTTTTCGTACATCGGGCTGTCTTCGTGCCCGAAATACTTGAAGATCTTTACCACCAATGTCGTAGGTAATATCAATACTTATGCCCACAGTGGTTCGTTGTGCCTACGATATACCCACTGTTGTTATCCACAAGCGACTTGTATATATTTGCGGGGACCTGTTGTATCCGCTACGAGCTCCTAAGAGTATTCGTATGAGAGTCCTTTACATCCGCATCACATCCACCTTTCACCAATCTCAGGTGGGCGTTGATTGTACTTGTGCCCACAGTAGTTCGTTGTGCCTATGAGGTACCCACTGTTGTTATCCACAAGTAGGTTGTATTCATTTGCAGGGAT
>NW_021344057.1:0-756 GCF_001605985.2 Dendrobium catenatum
GCTTGAAATAGCTTAAATGAATTTACTAATGTGCCAAAAGTTATAAATGACATTTTCCTTCTCAATTAAAGAATATATTAATATAATATATCAAACATGAATTGTGATAAATAATTTTAAGGATAGGAGAGGGAGGAGACTTGTTATGTTAAACTTATCTTCAAAATATCATTGTTGGTATGTTTCGTCATATTTATTAGAGGATGGGAGACTAGAGAGCAAGAAGATGAGCATAAACCTTGGTGAACATGTTAAAAATTGACATTGGAGTTCATGTCAATGACAACATCAGCCTTGTTAGCGATAGTGTGCATTAATTTTGTAATTGATAGCTTGCATTGATCGTGTTGACAAAGGCAAGAATCAGTATTGTTGACAATGGGCAACACCAACCTTGATGATGGCATGCATAGATTTTGGTGTTGATAACATATATTGACCTTTTTTATAATAGCGGGCATCAACTTTATTGAGACAGTTGTGCATTGACATACATGTTAATGACATGCATAAACTTTATTTGACATTCTGGTCATCAAGATTAATGTGGATGATGAACTTCAGTCTAATTTGTGATGACTTGCATTAACTTTAATATTAAAAGTGTGCATTGGCCTATTGACCACAATAATTGTTACAAAGTGGATGCAATTGAATACGACAAAAATGATGAGTGATGGACTTGATATTGCTCAAATTTTATTGTAATGGCTCAACCATAATTAAAATCAATCGAACATCTCCAATTTCATGAAA
>NW_021344058.1:0-616 GCF_001605985.2 Dendrobium catenatum
ACAAGTATCATTACATTGTATCTTTCTTCTCAAACTTCGAAAAGTTGTAAGGTGTCTTTGAGTCGTATTTGTATGTTGCGTTGCGTCGTGTTTAAATTGTTTGCAAACTCAAGACACAACTTCAAATGCAAACACAGCACAACTTTCAAATTGTAAACAACACAACCAACTTACTATTAATAAAGTTTAGAGAAGAAAGATACAAATGAAATGAAAATCATGGGTAGAAGAAATATAGATAGAAGGCCGAGACTAATTAGAAGAAGAAGAGAGGTAGAAGATAATAGCTTGCAAGCTATTACGAACCCACATGTTTTGTGTTCCAAAAATCATCCATAATCCTTCCTTTGTTGCAGAAAAATAGTCTCTTATATATAGGGAAGAGAAGGAAAAAATATTTAATGCAAGATAATTAAAACACCTTCCAAATAGCCAATAGAATTCTCTTGAAAGTCGCAACAAGCAGGGACCGAAGGGGCAGCCGCCCGGGGAAGAAACATAAGCATCAAAGCAGCCCCAAAAATGGGGGAAAATCGAAGGATTAAATGGCTGATCAAGTGGAAACCGAAAAGACAACTTTTGATGCAATCAAAAATTTGGGAGAGGGACCCAAATT
>NW_021344059.1:0-257 GCF_001605985.2 Dendrobium catenatum
TTTTAGGTTTGTTAGGAGATTATCATTGGTTTAGTTGGAGTTGATTTAGATTTGATATTTTTAATGGTTATGAAATATTAATTATGATTAGAATAAAAATTAAGTGTTTTAGTACATTTTAAAAGATTGAATTAGGGTTGATTTCCGTTGGTTGATTATTAGTAGATTAAGAAAACTAGAACCTAGGAAGACGTGTCACTAAGTTTGATTTTAATGTCTTTATCCTATAGGGAGCATGCATCCTAAGTCTGTATTTT
>NW_021344060.1:0-306 GCF_001605985.2 Dendrobium catenatum
ATAAACTTAAATGTTGTTAATATATTAGTTTATTAGAAGTTTGTAATAAAATGTAACAAAATATATTTAGATGAGAGCAGTCCATCATAACTAGAAGTGCTCCAACTGAACTCCAAATGAAGCCATATTAGTAATTAAAGTAGAATAAGAAGCTTTTGGATAATAAATGACCAAATGATTTTCATAGTTTGCATGCTAATAGCAACACCACTATTGCTTGATTATAAATTTCCATCACCATTGCTAGACTATAGACTCTCAATTATTGTCGCCTAACTACTTCGCAAGCTAGTATCGCCACTTGCT
>NW_021344061.1:0-289 GCF_001605985.2 Dendrobium catenatum
ATGAATGATGAGGAGGAGGGAGCAGCTTGCTGATCAGACTTAATAATTCCTTGGACAATGCAATGTTGAAGCTTCTCATCAATAAGATAAACTCTTCTCACAATTTGTTCAAAATTCTTGCTCATTCTAGCTTCAAATTTCTGGAAGAGGTTGACCATGGACTCCTGCACAATCCTTATTACTTTCTTTTCAAGTTCATCTAATGATTGGGGTTGGGTTTTCAAGGTGGATTCGGGCTGCATAGGAGATTGTGGGGGAGATGATGTTCAGGAGTGTTAGTTTGAATGGG
>NW_021344062.1:0-216 GCF_001605985.2 Dendrobium catenatum
TCAAGATCAACTTAGAATATTTTATAAATTGAAATTTTTATTTTTCAATTTATTGAGTCTGAGAGAGTGTGACTGAAATTGAGTAATTGAGCACAAACATACCGGGGGAGTGTTTTTAAAATTCACCTTTTTTGTATGATAGTACGGTATGATATAATTTTGTACGGGATTATCTGGTCAATTATTTTTGTCCAATAAGCAATGGAAAGATCAGAG
>NW_021344063.1:0-222 GCF_001605985.2 Dendrobium catenatum
ACTTAAAAGCGCAGGATGATCGAGATGAGCCTAATGTTTCAAACAGCACCCAAAAGTGTGCGTAATTCTTTTTATGAATTTCAGAATCTTCAAATCTAATTAAGAAAATAGAAGAAACAAAGAACTTGGAGACTGCTAATTATTTGCTGCTACCTGAAAAAGGGAGCTCGCCGGCCTCTATCATCTGAGGGATATGAAGATAAACCCAAAGGGAAGAAGCAC
>NW_021344064.1:0-305 GCF_001605985.2 Dendrobium catenatum
GGCGCATATGCCTGCAGTAGGACAAAAGAAAACCTCTTCCTGGTGTATGTGCCTACAGCAGGGTTTCTATTTGGCGCATATGCCAAAAGAAGTGTAACGGAAGAACACTCAACACAATCATCTGACACATGTGCCAGCAATGATGTGGAGGGGAAAGAGTCACCTTGTGGGCCTCCGAAGGAGCACCGCTCGCGGGGTACGAACACAGAGGGTACGGCCGCACTATCCCTGTGGGACAAAACGATCGCAGACCTCTACACTCGATACAAACAGGTCGATGGGAGGGCAGATTGGATCGCGCATAC
>NW_021344065.1:0-256 GCF_001605985.2 Dendrobium catenatum
AGTCTGGACTTACCCCGGCCTGGATTAGGGAGCCAGCTAACCACCTAATCGATTTGAAATAGATGAGTCTAATCTTTAATGAAAGGGTGGAAGGGATATTATATTTAAAGTTTTGAAGAGTCGGGGCCGACATCTAGAGATTTCCTAATTGACCCATTTGACTTATGTTGGGTGCAAAACTGCTAAGGACTAATGCAATTAAAATTTTGACTCTTTTAATTTGTTTCTAGTGCAATGCATGCTAGTTAAAAACCTC
>NW_021344066.1:0-575 GCF_001605985.2 Dendrobium catenatum
ATTCTCTTAGCATATTATCAATTACCTACAAAATTTCAAAGAATTTTTCTTCACCTATCACAACTTAGAGGATTCTAGAAATATTGAAACATAGGAATCATTCATTTTTCCCAATTAAAATTATCTCAAAAATCTATATACGTGTCTAACATGCTTACAAACATAAAAGAAAATAAATAACATTTATATAGAAAAACATGTGGTGTCATTACAATGATAATTATTTGATATTTCTTCATTATAATTTTTTATTTGCATGCTCCATAAATATCTAGGGTCAAAATATAATTATAATTACATTTATTGTTTAGTGTAGATAGACATTACCAAAAATTAATTAAATGGTAAAAGTCAAATTCAAAGCTCTCTATCTTGATGACATTTTGGCTTCATTTGAGACGCTTTTTTTATTACTTTTTAAAATAAATTTTTAGTATATTTTTTTAAATTGTACTGAAAAGCCGTTTTAGAAAGTAGTAAGAAAGTTTTTCTAAATGAACCGTTTTTGTCGGTATAATAAGGGCTCTTTTAAAATTGTTATAGATTATATTAGACAATTATTTTTGAAAAAATGA
>NW_021344067.1:0-505 GCF_001605985.2 Dendrobium catenatum
AAAGTGATCATAAAGAAGAATTTGAGAATGAAAGATTTGAGGATTTTTGTAAGAAGAAATGAATTGATCACAAATTTTCTGCATCTAGAACCCCTCAGCATAATGGGGTAGTCGGAAGGAAAAATAGAACATTAATAGAAACTGCCTGAGCCATGTTGGTAGAATACTCACTTTCTAAATATTTTTGGGCTTAGACGGTTAGCACTGCATGTTATGTTCTGAATAGCGTGAATATGAGATTTAAATTAAATAAAATATCCAATGAGTTGCTAAAAGGAAGAACACCTATTTTGTCACATTTGCATGTTTTTTGTTGTAAAGTGTTTATTCATAATAAAGGAAAACCTTCCTTAGGAAAATTTGATCCAAAATCAGATAAAGAAATTTTTGTAGGATATTTAAGTGTTAGAAAATCTTATAGAGTATTCAACAAAAGATCTTTGGAAATTGAGGAGACCACACATGTTATATTTGATGAATCTGGAATTTTGGAAGAGCCAAATAT
>NW_021344068.1:0-546 GCF_001605985.2 Dendrobium catenatum
TGATGTAGTACATCTGTTCTCAGGTGTTAGCACCACAATTCCAGGAGCCCCGGTTTTCCATCGGAAGGCCGACTCTTTGGTTTCTTTCACCAGCATACTTTAGCATCCATTCCCTACTCTTAGCTGCTAGAGTAGCCTTACAGATGTTGCTTGGTTGTGTTCACTTCTCACATGGTCCTACCCAGTTAGGGATAGTTGTTACCACTATGACCCTTCTAGTAATCATTAATTTAGTTCATGATTACTATCCTCGGTAGTGGGGATGTCCCCTTACTACTTAGAGTTGTTTTCTTAGTTGTGGTGTGGTACATCTATTTTCAGGTATTAGCACCGCGACTTCAGGAGCTTTGATTTGCCAGTAGAAGATCAACTCCTGTGTTTCTTTACTCCACATGCTCTCCACATTCATACTCTACTCCTAGCTGCTAGAGTAGCCCTATGGATGTTGTGTTGTTGCTTTTTCTCCCCACAGGGTCCTGCCCGATCAGGGTAGGTGTTACCACTGTGAGCCTGCTGATGATACTTTACTTCTATACATGATTACCG
>NW_021344069.1:0-370 GCF_001605985.2 Dendrobium catenatum
ATTTCGATCCATGGCTAATTTTTCAAATCATAATATTACGAAAGGTTATTCAATCACCAGACCACCTTTATTTGAAAATAAATCATTAGATTTTTGGAAAATTCGTATGACTACTTTCTTGCAATCGATTGATTTTTGCATGTGGCATATGAATTTAGCTGGTTATTCATCACCGTCACATATTGTTAATGGAGTTAAAACTGATATTCCTTTTAATCAATGGAATATGGAAGAACAAGTAAATACTCAATTGAATACAAAATCTTTAAATTGCTTTTTATGTGCTTTAAATTCTAAAGATTTTATGTTAGTATCCACGTGCACTGCTGGTATGGAAGTTTGGAATAAACTACACACCATCTACGAAGGC
>NW_021344070.1:0-327 GCF_001605985.2 Dendrobium catenatum
CATCATGCCCAAGTATGGGCAAAATCGAGGTCAACAGTCGGTAGGCTGCCAGGTGAAAGTCTGATAATGGTTGATGAGGAGTCTCTTCCTTATCTTCCTTGTTTCTTTCTCTTCTCTTCTTGCTTGGGCCTCTTTCTTCTCCACCCCCCCCGGCTCCCCCTCTATGAGAAATGAGGGGTCTATTTATAGTTTTTTGAAAGTGACATGGCTAGTAAATAGAAGAAAGATCAAAGATAAATTGTGAGTGATTTGAATGGACGACCGATGTTGAATTCTTTGATCATAGACAACTTTTTTGGCATTTGAATGCCTTAATGATATTAGAAT
>NW_021344071.1:0-200 GCF_001605985.2 Dendrobium catenatum
TTCATTAATATAAACTTTAATATTGGATACATAACGGAATAAAATAAAGCATCTTATATAACATAATAAGATAATTGGATAAAGCAAAACATATGATATAACATAACAAGTTACTATATTATAGACATCTCATTCATTTTTATTAACATCTATTTATTAATTAGGCTCCTGCTGAGTCAAAGCATGAACTCGTGGTCGAA
>NW_021344072.1:0-267 GCF_001605985.2 Dendrobium catenatum
GGACAAAGATGAGCTGTCAAGTTGTGGGTATAAAAATTACTAGCGTCGAGTATTAATGTCAAGACAATGTGGGACTTTGATGTTGAGATGGTTTTGAAATGTCAATGTTTTAACGATGTCAAGCGTCGATGTTGAGATGATATCAAACATTGTTCTTAAATCAAAGTCGTGGCCTGCCAAAGAAAAATTAAAATAAAAATATTTAATGAATGGTGGTATTGAGTGTGGATGTTTAATTTGGTATTGTGGATAGGAAATAAGAAATTT
>NW_021344073.1:0-321 GCF_001605985.2 Dendrobium catenatum
GAGTTGGATAAGGATATCCCAACTCAAAGTACATTTTTAGAACTCTTCATAATTATTACAAAGTATTACATTAATTGAAAGTAGTAAATTCTAGACTCTCCTACAAGGTTATCCTAACAAAAATCCCAAGTAGTTATAATCATCCCAAGCAGTTTATATAAAAATGAAAAAGAGCTCATTTTCACCATCCTTGGCCATGCTCTTAATTATTGAGGGCTAAGCAGTCTCTAGAGCACCTATAGCAGTTATTATTAATGATTTTATTTATCCCTAATTTATTTAGGGGGGATGAGCAATTCTGAAGCGCCTACATAAAATATT
>NW_021344074.1:0-300 GCF_001605985.2 Dendrobium catenatum
TACAAAATTCTCAAGAAAGTGAAAAAAATATAATATTATAAAGTTGTCCCAAACGAAACCTTTAGCTTTTCAATTCTATTTATCTGCATTCTTATATAAATATCTAACTTTTGTTGGAACTTTATGTTAATCTTGTTTATATCATGGCCATATGCCATTTTCAATCATTACTGCAGGTGCTCAATACTTCCAATTTCAACGCAAACTAGGCCACATCAGAAGTGCAATTGAACATACAAATACAACCATTTATGAAGTGATGTTGTTATTGCATTTATTTATGCCCAACCAAATTAACCG
>NW_021344075.1:0-285 GCF_001605985.2 Dendrobium catenatum
CAAAAGGACAAAAATGGCTTTACACCTAGGATGTCCTCGCACCCGTCCTTGTCCTCTTCTCCCACCTAACCCCTGGACATGTCGCACCATCTAGGGAGCTGGTGAGTCAATCCTAGCCATTGATTCAACCTGGAGACGTTTGAATAGGGAGGAAATGCCCTAATGCCTATCATTCAATCAATAGCATTCTCTCACTATATCAAGTCCCTCCAGCCGAGCTTTCTGCTCATTCAACTCCTCAACCATCCCCTCCTCATTTCCTTAGCCAAAACCACCCATCCAAAG
>NW_021344076.1:0-219 GCF_001605985.2 Dendrobium catenatum
TTAACAAAAGAACTTTGATGGTGGAAGAGACTACCCATGTAGTATTTGATGAGTCTGATCTTCAGAAACATGGAGTTGAGGATGATGATGATATTGGAGAGATTACTAGTGGAATAGAAAATTTGGGGAAGGAAGTAGGTCACCACAAGATAGAAGGAGTAGGAGATGTCACCCAAGGAGTAGAAAATTTAGATCTGGAGAAAAGGGTTGGACCTTCTC
>NW_021344077.1:0-286 GCF_001605985.2 Dendrobium catenatum
TAGAGTTTCCGTTGTTTAAACCAATAATATTACGATGGGAGGATGAGATCTCGTTATCCATGGACATGGTTAGGTTTCCTCGGTTGAAAGAGAAGATGAATTTTGGGCAAGGGCTATCGGTGATTGAAGAGAGGCTATCGGCAGGATGATAGAGAGTTACCTCCGGCTGAAGATTAGAAGAAAGGGATGAAGGTTTGTCACTAGCACTCAAAGAAGGCTTAGGATTTTGCTAAGCTTTGATACCATGAAGAAATTGTTTAGGGGAAATTGAATTCCAATTGTATTT
>NW_021344078.1:0-306 GCF_001605985.2 Dendrobium catenatum
AGAGAGAGAGAGAGAGAGAGAGATAGAGATAGAGAGAGGATCTTGTGAGGTGGAGCTTGTGAGGGGATTCACAAGGGTGATTCAAGGATCACTCTACTTCTTCTTCATCTAGAATTTCTCATCCGTAGAAGGGTCAGTAGAGGTAAGGTTTTTAGCAGTTGATTATGGTTCTATGCCAGCTTCAGGGGGAAGCAAAAGGAGATAGGTTCTCTTCCTTGCCGGGGTGGCAAAAATGACGTCTTTGTGAGGGCTTCTCCGCCTAGCTGTGGGGGCTAAAGAAGAGACACGTTTTAGTGCAATACTCGA
>NW_021344079.1:0-636 GCF_001605985.2 Dendrobium catenatum
ACTAGTGCTTAAGGCACCACTCTAATAGCACAACAATTTTTATCTCTCATGGTCATAACAAATATAACCAAGAAATGTAATTAGGATAAGCTATCACATCACTGGGATCTCCCTTAAGGCAAAGAAATGCAAAAAGAAATAAAAAAACTTCAAAATAAGGGTATCATTCAATCTCTCTCTACTCTCTCTAGCCTCATAACTAGCAGAATCAAGATCATCGTCATCATCATCATCATCATCATCATCATCATCATCATGTCCTTTCTCTAGGTTGTAAACAAAAGGGTCATACACAAGTGCAGGTGAAAATTGAAGTTCATCAGTATTCTCCACAAATGGATTACTTTTGAACTTTCCCATAAGAGCATCATCGAAATCAAAAGTGTATCTACAATGCTTCTCTTGTTTGTCCATACTGTGGGTCATCCTCATCGTCATTTCAAATTGAAAATACTTAAATTCTTCATAAAAACTAATCACCTCTTCCATTTTCCCTCTTAACTCAACAACTTGATCACTTAGAGTTTTAAGAGTTTGAGCATTCCTACCACTGCTACTACTACCAAGCCTACCAAACAATCTAGGTTCACTAGGATTCCCTTTCTTCTCCTCTCTCTCCCTCTCTGCTTGCTTAAA
>NW_021344080.1:0-475 GCF_001605985.2 Dendrobium catenatum
AGAACGTTTCCAAACCGACCGGGGAGGAGATTTCTATAAGCAGTTCTTTGCTCTGGTGCAGGAGTGATCAGTAGAAGACTACCATGATCGGTTCGAGCATCTGGCTAGTAGGGTGGAGCGATTATCAGATAGCGTATTGGAGGAGAACTTCATGAAGAAATTGAAGGCAGAGATCCGAGCGGCAGTTAAAGTTCTGATGCCTAGTGACTTGGAGGAGGCAATGAAGTTGGCACAGCTGGTAGAAAATCAGAATAATCTGGAGAAGAGAGCTAGGAGCAGCAGCTCAGGAGGCTCTTACAAGACTACGACCACTCTTTTAACACAAAAGGGGCCTACATCAGTCAACAATAATGAGATCACCAGGGAGATGCCAATAGGAGGGGGTGGGGATAACCTCAAGAAGCTCACTGAGACAGAATTACAGGAGAAGAGGGCAATAGGGCTTTGCTTCAGATGTGACGAGAGGTATACGCCG
>NW_021344081.1:0-509 GCF_001605985.2 Dendrobium catenatum
ATCTTCTCCAATCATCATTCCTAGTTCCTTGGATGTTCGAGAGAGGTTTACTTCAGCAACTAATCAAGGTTCTCTGCCTGCCTCAGGAGGAAGCAAAAGGAGTCAGGTTCTCTGCCTTCTTTAGGAGGAAGCAAAAGGAGTTGGGTTCTCTGGCTCACTAGTCTCGATGGAAAGAAGGTTTGTATAGGCTTATCTACCTTACTAATGGAGCAAAAGGAGAGTCGTTGAGTTTAGTTCAATACCCAGAGGAGAGGCTCCAGGGAGTGGACGTTGGTCAAGTTGATCGAAACACTATAAATTTTTGTGTGTTCTTGCATACTGGTTTCCACATTAAAGTTTCACACTTTGATTTTCTTGTGGTGATTATTTGTTTTGTTTAAGATTATCTTTTTGTTTTAGAAGTTTTTAAAATACCATATCACCCCCCCCCTCCGCTCTTGGTTAGTCAGGGGCTTGTTCACAAGGGCTTAGCATCCCTAATGAACTATCAATTACCACCAAAAATTCAC
>NW_021344082.1:0-912 GCF_001605985.2 Dendrobium catenatum
ATTGAAAATTTCTATTTCTAATTTCTTTTCTGAAAGTATGTCATACATTCTATTTTTCTTAATTTTTAACTTTTGCAGCATACAGATGATACTAAGCAGAAAAAAATTGCCTTGGGGCTTCAGACGTAACAAAGCATCAGAGTTATAATTTGTTTTTATAGCAAATTAGGATTGTATAAAAAATTTTCTTTTGAATACTACAAACATGTTTTTATGGTTTAGTGTGTTTACTTATTTATTGTTTTTAAGATCCATAGTATTGATGTTAAAATGTTAGGATTTTAGTCTTCAGCAAAATACGTAGAAGATATGAAGAAATCACGTATTATTTACCCTAAAAATATGCAGAAGATAAGAAATAACTAATCTTTTTTCCTTATCAGAATGTTTTGGTTTTTTAAGGTTTTGTGTGTTTACTTGTTTATTGTTTTTAAGATCCATAATATTTATGTTAAAATGTTAGGGTTTTAGTTCTGAGCACACACAGAAATTATGGAGTGCATTAATAGTGAAAACGATTAATCTGTTGTACGCAATAAAAACACAGTTAACAACACAAGCAACAAACCAACGTCCTTTTTTTTTTTGCAGGTGACTCCATTTGTGTAGAAGAGAATGCCGGCAGGAGTTGTAAGGAGAATTTTTTGCACGAACCTCGGAGAACTGCGAATGCCGGAAATTGAAAACCGAATAGGCGCTTGAAATGTGAAAATTTTCCCCCATTTAACCTTTTTACCTATACTCTGGGCGGGCGGGTGTCTGGTCTTCTCCGGTCGGGCTGACAAGACAGATTAAAATCAGGCCGGTAGTCTAAGCGGACTATATATCCACATCGTCATCTTCAATGTAGGCAAATCAAGCGTAACAATTTTATTGGCGTCTGGATGTAGCTCTACGTCCGAAATGCGCACC
>NW_021344083.1:0-353 GCF_001605985.2 Dendrobium catenatum
ACTATAAATTAATATGTCTGTATAACCTGAAAATCCAATAACTCCTACCAACACAACACACCATGTATTTTTGTTATTTATGTGATTACACAAAAAGAGGTGAAGAGTCAAGAGTTTGCATACAAAATTTTGAATAGATTTTGGATGCTTAAATTTTGAAAGGATTTTGGAAAGTTAACCTTTAATTGTAAAATAAGGTATGAGTGATATCATGATAGGATTACCAATGCTTAAATGATGACCTATACTTTTGGATTATATGACCATTTATATTTTAATAATTGCATTGTTATTGCTAGAATAGAAGGGTTTAAGCGAGGGATGTAAATGAGTTGATTCAAGCTTGAATCAAA
>NW_021344084.1:0-250 GCF_001605985.2 Dendrobium catenatum
AGTATTCTTTTAAGGTTGGAGCAAAAAAATTGCGCCCAGTAGGGAACCAGGTTCCCACAGACGGTGCCAAACTGTTGCGTCCTGGAATATTCACGGCGGTAGAGAAATATATGATTTAACATCTTAACATTGTACAAAGATCCAGCACACAAGTAGATAAGAGAGAGGGTGAAACATTCATAAGAGACACCAGAGTTTCTGCGTGGAAAACCTCTAAAAAGGGAAAAAAACCACGGGGCCTGGCCCAGTT
>NW_021344085.1:0-270 GCF_001605985.2 Dendrobium catenatum
ACTTTTCTGTACTCTGTTGTGACGCTCTGCATGTGACCTGTGTGCTGGTTGTTGTTTTTGCTACCTGTTGTAGCTTCTCTGCTATGTCGTTTCTGTACTGCTTTTCTAGCTTTTCTTTCTGCACTGTTGCTGTGAGCGTTAGAATACCCATAGGTTAGGCACGCTCTTTTATACTAATGTTGTCTTCCTGCATGTGGTCGTGCTCATATAGTGCTAAAGGGGGCTAAAAATTATTAAATCATATATAACTGCTTTAGGTACCTGCTTCAG
>NW_021344086.1:0-412 GCF_001605985.2 Dendrobium catenatum
ACTTGTTGCTCTCGATGTTATCTTTGAACTGGATTGTTGCCTCCAATGGATGGTCCTAAACGGGCATCTGCGTGAGGAGTGCAGGATGACTCTTGCTATTTTCTGAGTCCGTCTTGTATTTTGCTCTTTTTGTTTCTTTATCTTTTGAGATCATTTTTAATTTGGGGTGTTGTGCTTTGTATTTTGGTTTGTCCTATTTTGATGTTGTATGTCATTTCTTTTCTTTGGAATGAAAATTTTATATATATAAAAAAACATCCTATAAGAGTAGAGCAAGTTGTTTGAGAACAATTGAGGGAGAGGCAAGAAACTAATTGACATTTAACAATATATATATATATATATCAGAATTTCCTAATGTAAAATATAGTATGATGAGTTTCAAAATCTCTAATTTGCTTTGAGATTGATG
>NW_021344087.1:0-238 GCF_001605985.2 Dendrobium catenatum
CCCGAAGTTTTATCGGAGCACCACCTACTTTTAGACTTCCGTTGGTTTTTCCCCCTTCCTGAGTTTTCCATGTAAAAAATCTTATTTTATCTTTGTTTGAGCTGAATATCCGTACAATGCTAAGATGTAGAACAATAACTCTTTCGCTGCGTGTATTCTAACATGCAATATTAGTAGATAAAATATACCAGCATAAAATAATATATATAACATATTACAGTTCAATATGATGAGTCAC
>NW_021344088.1:0-259 GCF_001605985.2 Dendrobium catenatum
TCAGTTCGACTATAAGCTCGATGAAATCGGAGTTCGAATGCTCTTGATTTTAATTTTTGAAATTTTCGATTAGATTTTGCCTCGAGATTCGTGTGGATCAAGATAATTTTTGAGAATACATCAAAGATAAATACTTTCATCAGTATTAATTTTGTAAAGGCGTATTTACAGTTTTACCGACAAGTTTAAAATGAGAAATAGTTTTTATGTTTAAATAAAAGAGCATATTTATTCTTTTAAATTATGTATTTAATTTTTA
>NW_021344089.1:0-238 GCF_001605985.2 Dendrobium catenatum
CCGTTCTTGCTTCCGATCAAAATGCCCTAACTTCCGATCCGGGTTGAAGCCGTTGCAGGAGCGAAGGCGAACAACCATGAAGGAGCCGAAGAAACGATGCCTGCAATCTCTACACCTACGAAAGCAACGGAGCCGAACAGCAATGATGAAAAGAGAAGATGAAAGGAAAATCCTAGACGCCTCTAAGTTATTATTGATTAACTTAATTAATATAATTTAAATTATTAATACTTAAGTG
>NW_021344090.1:0-381 GCF_001605985.2 Dendrobium catenatum
TTATAGCTGGTTCTGGATCCGTTGACTCCAGGAGGAGAGGAGGATCGTCTGGTACTGCTGCCAGTACGACGAGTTCTGGATCTGTCAGTGGGGCACCTGGGTGCCAGAATTATGGATGGCGACACCATGGCCAGTGCTACAGGATGGCAGGTCTTTGTTTCAGATGTGGTCAGCCGGGACATAGGATTGCAGAATGTCCACAGACTGGATCTGACCGGCATTCTGAGTTCCGATCTGAGGGCTTTGTCAGACCTGTCAGTTCAGCAGGAAGACCGAGGACTGTTCCTCCTCGTCCTGAGGGATTTTCTGGTAGAGGTGGTGGTACTAGTTCTGGACCACGGAGACCACCTACGGCTCCCTCTGAGCAGAGTAGTTCTGTTG
>NW_021344091.1:0-815 GCF_001605985.2 Dendrobium catenatum
GTCGGGGTGAAATAACTTGGGCAAGTCGAACTCGTGTCGATTTGAGTTTAGATTGGTTTATAATGAATTAGTTTGATTTAATCGAAGTTAATTTTGTTAAATAAAATTTGTATTGAGTCAATTTTACTTAGAATAGTGATGATTTAAGTGGAATTAGGTGGTTGAATCGATTTGAGTTTATTTTGGAATTAAATTAGATTTAGATTGAATTGATTTTGATTCGAATAGAGTGGTAAGTTCGAGTCGATGCTATGTCAGTGGACATCCACCTAAGGGAAATCTTATGGGGATGACGTCTACACTAGGTTAGGAAGACCTAGGTGCTAGATTTGATTCCGGGGAAATTGACCTAGAATAATGAGGTCAACAAATGGACCCCTAATAGGCATGATAAACTTGCCAAAGTTTATCGTGCGTATTGGCGTTGACCGAAATGATCAACTAGATCTAGAGATGAAGTTGAAGATTTGAGTACATGAATTGAACGAATTTTGAGAATTGATTGAAAATCTAGATAAAAAAATGATAGAGTTTTGAGTTGATTCAGTCATTTTGAAATTGATGTTGGCATTGATGCTTTATCAAATAATAACTAATGAAATTAGTATCATCTAATAAAGCCAAGATATTGAAAAGTTGAATGTTATGATTCGAATGTAGTTTGGAAGGAATTGAGAGTTTGATTTTGATTTTGATAAGATCTAGAAATCAAAAGGATGCTGTAAGAGCGGGCTTAAACCTAAAGATGGATTTAAGATTTTAAAATTTAGATGAAGAAAAGATGCCGCTAGGGATGCTTATACTTCTCCTCGGGA
>NW_021344092.1:0-310 GCF_001605985.2 Dendrobium catenatum
GATGTGTTGCAGCGTAATTGAGTTGCCTGAGGACATGAAAGATCATGATGCTTTCTTAGGGAATTCTAGTGGGTTTCTCCACTGCGCAATAAATGATGGAAATGAATTGAGGATTTGGGTTTTACAAGGAATGAAATGGGTGTTGAAGAACAGCGTAAGTATTTCAAGGATTTTAAAATGGAATGGTGACCGCAGAGATATGTCTTATACTGCTGTTTGGCTTCACGAGCGGTTTAATTTATTAGCTTTTCATCCGAAGGAGGATGTGGTTTACTTATGGGTTTTGGGCAAGTTGGTGTCTTATGATCTT
>NW_021344093.1:0-215 GCF_001605985.2 Dendrobium catenatum
GGTCCATCATCCATTCCCCCACCATCCGCTTTAAGTGCACGATGGTGAAATTTCCAATTTTAAATATCAAACCTTCAAATTCTCAACCATTTCCAAATACCAATACACATGCTGCTATTATATGTCAGATAACACATATCTTCACGTATCTGATTGACGACTAGCCTTAATTGAAAGTGTTCTCTCTCGTTATCGGGAGGGGTAATTAACTATAG
>NW_021344094.1:0-5948 GCF_001605985.2 Dendrobium catenatum
CAACTCTTTTCTATTTAAATTATAATGTATAGAATAAGAAAATTAATAATTAATTTAAATACAATCTTTTGATCATTTCTTTAATACTCGTTAAATTTTATTTTTATTAAACAAAGATTTTTTTAAATCGGTTTAAAATGATTAAATTATTTAAAATTACTTGCTAAATTAGTTAAATACTTAAATAGTCAATTTAAACTAATTAATTTAACTTTCCAATAATTATTAAAACTACTTATTTAATTTATAAATATTTATTATATATATATATAAATTCCACACAAAATCCATCATAAATATTTCAACAAAAATTTTTGTTGTAAATTCATCGGAAATTCATTAAAAATATTTCGTTGGAATATCAGCAAGAAATAACATAGAGAAACTTCGCCAGATTGCCCAATGGAAAAATTTTGCCAAAAATTTATATTTTTTTTCTGTAGTGCGACGACATTTGGTAGAATTTTAACAGTATTTTTAAATAATTTATTTAGTTATAAGTTCAATGTAAATATATTACAGAATACTATGCTCAATGTGAGAAATATTAATTAGCTATTAATTGCACACTTATTACCCATAATTGCTAGAAGGACCCAGCCAGTGGGTGGCGGACGCGAGCGATGCTGGCCTATATGACGTATAAGTTTACAATTTTAAGCATTAATTATAAATTGCATAATCTTTTATTATCTTTAGTAGGATGACAATATATGGCTTCAGAAAAGAAGCAATAGAGCAGCGTGATAATCCTCTGGGGGGATCGCAATCAGAGATTTTTGACTACGCATTTGATCTAAGAAAATAGATGGAAGTAGAAAAGCTAACGTTTATATTGTTGAAGTTAATGCATGGATGTTGATTCAGTTTGTGTGTGAATCTTTGTATACATGAAGGTATTTTATATTCACCATTATTAAAATGGGCAGAAGCATTAGCATTCTAATATCTGTTAAGGTAGTGCTTTTCAAGATTTTTGATTGATAAATAGTGGAAATATCAGTGAAATGGCCGATTCTTGAATTCCTAATAGTTCAATTAAAAAAAAGTTTCAATAAGCCACTGGCTATCAAGAAGAATATTTAAGAAAAGAAGATAATTTCCATTAGAAATATGGAAGGAGAAAGATATCTAATATAATTATGCGATTTCCCTCAAGATTTTATAAACAGATGATTGAATGGAGATAGAAATCAATTTAATCAAAAATAATCTGAATTTCTCTAATTTTTTTTTTCTTTTGAGAGGAAGCATAAGCATGTGTTCTTAAATTCCAACGTGATTCAAAAAAGTTTTAGTTGACATAGTTGTGCTATTCAAAATGCTCGACAAACATAATTAATATTCTATATCAAACAGGATACATAAGAGTGAACAAACTACTAGCTCGATACATAAGAGACTTCATAATATATATATATAGTAAAACTAGGATAAGTGATCATATAAAAGTACATGATTGTAATTGGACATAGATGGATGCATAGATCAAGTGTTTTGATTTACTAATTTATCATCCCTTCCAAATGACGCAACACTGTATGCATGTTTGTTGATAAACATAATTAATATATAGTCGGTAAGAAGGCTGCATGGCAATTCCACAGAGTCCTTCGACAGCATCAATTGTCCCTTTGCATCTAATGTAGCCATCATCACCCCAGCTTAGTACCCATGAGTTCTTAACCAGCCAATACTTGGTTCCATCTGTGTCGATGCCATAGCCGATGCAGTTAACTGCATTGGTCGAGTCGTATCACAAGGGCCAGTGAAGATGCCACCCTGCATAGTGTTGGAAGTTGGGGTCGCCCCATCGATAATCACAGAGACTGGCTGAATAGAGACTGCTTTAGCAAGTGATGCCTCGTGTGTTAATTGGAACATCTTCAAAGCCGGAGATCTGCTCACGACACTACCGGACTCCATATTTGAGTTAGCAGTGACACACCACGCTGCATTGTATGGTAGTTGATCTCAGTGGTTATGCCTTCCAGTCAATGATGAATTGAAAGCACCATCCACGAGGCCCCGTTGCAACCCTGGTTCTTTGCCATTCACATCGCAATCAACAAGCTCTTGTTCTGAGAGGGAAATCAGATTCCCATTCTTGATTGGTTGATGCCCTCCAGTGGCTGCCACCGTCGAGAATGGCCCAACATGCTCCTGCTTTCATATATTTTGTTATTTAGTTATGCTCATATGACTAGAATATATATATTCATGTAAGGGGATATCCTCACCGACATTGGCCTTGATCCTTTATAGGAGTGACGGCTCCCATAGTCCTCCAATCTAAGTTAGTGCTTCTACCGACACATTCTCATACCGAAAGTTTCTAGGTATCACACGAGATGAGTCGAGCGCTTGTATCCAGGAGGAGGTAAATAGCATTGAACTCCTCATTTGGTCAGGTCTGTGAACTGATTGTGTCCAAGCCAGTACTTGTGTTTCCGGCATTAAAGCTCTCTATGTGCTCCATGTTGGACTTAAAGATCTCGAACCGTTGGGCCTTTTCAGTTGCATTTCTATACCCTTCCCATACTTGCTTCATCCATGTTCGTGGCGTTTCACCATCGATGATGTCCAGCCAGGTAGAATGCGGGAATGCTGAAGTGGCAACAACCAATGCTCCAAATAGAAGGAAAGCCAGCAATGACAACTTCTCATGATCAGTGCCATTCTAGCTAGTTAATTAACTGAATCGTGTAGTGGTGCAGAATGCTAACTAGTATGCATGGTTATATAGAAACTAATTGTGAGCATGGTGAGTGTACGTAGGAATCCATATGACTTTCAATAGGTTTTTACGTCATGAATCCATATAACTTTTATCCTGGTTATCTGTACGTTATGTAGCATTGCAAAATCTCCGATCAGGTGGGATGCTAATTAGTCAAATTAACCTTTAGTTAAATTTCTCAATATTGTTCGAACGAACTGTACGTTGCCTGATATCTTAATATTTGGTTCACATTCTAATAGGCTTATGCATTCTTCAGATTCCTTTGCTAATGTGTGGTTGTGCAATAATATAAGGAGTCTCAATTCACACTAATAAATAAGCGGGTGCTTTGTCAATATGTAGTTTATGCCTAGTCGTAACAAGTTTGGCATGTAGAAATAACTTTTGTGTTCAGAAATGACAATTTTTATTTTTTTGTGTACTATTAAACTTCTATAAAAGTTTTTAATAATTTAGTCTTTCATCCATACGGAGGAGGTATATATTCATTAATTTGGGTAGGCAATTTAGAAAAAGGCCATGTTTTAAACTAAATTAATGGAGTGAGATTTGAAAAACTTTAAAAGAGCAAATATGAAACTTACTTCTCCGTTTCTATAAATTACCCCGAATAAAATTTCATTTTTTTCAGATTTTAGAATTAACCGGGACATAAAATCCGGTTTCTTAAGAAACCAAAATTAATTTTTGGTTTCTTAAGAAACCGATTTTCATGTCCCGGTTTTAAGAAATCAAATTTAAAAAACTATAATTTATTTTTTAATTTCTTTGAAAAAGGAAAAAAGTTAAATTAATTTAATTTATTTTTTATAAATTTATTATTATTTATAACTGTTAAGAAAAAGGAATTTTAAATTTATTTAATTTTGATTTTTTAAAATTTTATAAAATAATCTTTAGTTTTATAAATTAATTTCCTTATTAATTGAAATATATTGAATTTTTGATTACAGTTAAAGTATGAATTTTTTTAATATAACAATTCCAATTTTATTTTTATTTATATTTTACCTTTTTTATTTTATTAATTTTATAAATATTATTTTTAATTAAAAATGTTATTTAAATTTAGATTTTTATTTTTATTTTAATGATAACAGGCTGAATACTCGAGTACCGTTTTCTATGGAAATATTATTTTGAATTAAAATAAAATTTAAAATAAGTAATTCAAAAATCAAATAAAATAGTATTAAGAAAATCTAAATAATAATTTCAAAACTAAGATAATTTTAATAAAAATTATAAAATAATCAAAATTAAATAAAATTTATATTACGTTTTTTCTTAACTGTTATAGAATAATGATAACTTTAAAAAAAAATTATTATTAATTTTACTTTTTTCCTTTTTCTGTAGGAAATATTGATTAAAAATTGATTATAAATAACTTTTAAAATGGTTCTTAAGAAACCGGCATTCATGTCCCGATCTCTTCTCGTTAATATGAAAATAAAAATAAAATATAATTAAATCGGGGGAGATTAATAAAAAAACAGAAGAAGTTAGTCCATATCGTTGCTCATTCTTATCTTAAAATTTTTACTAATTGCTACTTAAACTAATTAGATTAAAACATGTTTCGCCTTTAAAAATTGTCCAATTGGATTATATTAACACAAACAACATAGTTAGAAGAGCACAATAAAGGAATCACGATCTTCAATATATGGCATTGGCTTGGAACCAGAAGTTGATTTGAATAGGCAGAAAGGTTTTGAAGATTTGGGTTTGGGAAGAAGTAGTATCTTAGAGAGGTTCATTTAACGTGATATAAGCACTAGATATGTGTTGGGAGTAGTTCATATAGCATAATTTACATAATACTAGAAATATATGGGTATGCAATAGGGAAAATTAGAGGTGCAAACGAGTCAAGTTAAGCCGAGTTCGAGTCAGGGGGTGTTCGAGTTGAGCATCACTGTCAAATAACGAGCTCAAGCTCAACTCGATAGGGAAAAAAAGATCTCCTTGAGCTGCTCGTCGAGTGGCAGTTCGAGCTGCTTATTCGAGTCTGTCGCCAGCGTCCGTCTGCTCTCATTTTCTTTGCCAATGTCCGTCGCTACTCTCCAGCATCCATAGCCAGCATCTGTTGTCATCTTCTTTGCCAGCGCCTAAAGCCACTCGCTAGCGTTTGCATCGTCTTCGCTAGCGTCAGTTGTGATTTCATTTTCCCGCATGCAAGATCATTGTGTTTCATTTTCCCGTGTACGCGATTATTTTTATGGTTGGCCAGCGTCCATTGCAAGCTAATTGACGAGCTAGCAAGCCTAACGGAGGGCTGTTCGAGCTCGAGCTTGAAATCGTGTGCGAGCTGGACTCGCGAGCTCGATAAGCTCGGCTCGCAGAGCCTATTACGAAGTTGATCTCGAGCTACCTCACGAGTCGGCTTGACTCGGTTAATTGCACCCCTAGCTAGAACAACCTCAATATTAAATTAATTTATATTCTCAAGATCATACGCCCATTCTAATTTTGGAGATTGGCTCATCCTAACATCATTGTGGAGGGATGGTGTTTGGAGATGTAATGTTAATTAGCTCATTTAAATGCAGGAAATGGGGATGTTTCACATGGCTTTCCGGCGGACTATTTTCCGGCGGTATTCCGATGATTTTATTTCAGGCGGCTTTTATCTTAGTTTAATTAATTTATAATTTATAATTTATTTTAATTAATTTCTATGAAAAAGAAAGAATTTCCTTTTTACCTTTGCAGAGCGGAGTGCCTTAGTAAAAAATAGGGAGGGATTGATTTGTAAAACTAGTAATATGAGCTATAGAGTTGATACTTGGTTGGTTCAAACATCTCCCACAAATGAAGGAGCGGTTCTTTATTATTGAAAGAGATATCACTTTCTTTTACAAAAACCTAAAGCAAAATGAGAATCATTTTGATTCTTTTTTGTAACCATTACTGAAAACTACAATATCATCAGCGTAGCTTAGCTGAAAGATGACCATAGCACCATAAAAGCTAAACTCCTGTGTTTAGAAAAAATGTCTATCAAACTACGAGAAAGATATTCAACAACAATGATATAAAGAGCACGAGAAAGAGGATCCCCTTGCCTACCACCTTGAAAACCTTTGAAAATATCATGAGCTTTGCAATTAATGATAATATAGTATCAAACATTTTAAATGATATTCCTAACAAGAGTAATAGAGATATCATTGAAACCAAAAAGCTTAGGAATATTATA
>NW_021344095.1:0-311 GCF_001605985.2 Dendrobium catenatum
CCTTTAATTAAGCCTCAATTAAATTAGAAAATTCTAATGAATTCAAATTAAATCTAAAAATTAATCATAATATATCAAAATTTTTAGAACTTAACCATTAATCTTAGAAAATTAAAATCCCTATGATTGAACATCAATTTGAACCTTAATTTAATTTTAATTAAAAATCACCATTAAAATTATATTAATTAATTAAAATTATTAAAAAATCCAAATTTTCTCCAAATACTTTGAAACATATAATTAAGTAATTTTTTACCTGTGGGGGCAATTCCAAGAGGTATGGAGTTGATTTGGATCAAAATCCATTA
>NW_021344096.1:0-1814 GCF_001605985.2 Dendrobium catenatum
CGTGTCGTGTCCGTGTCGCCGTGTCCGTGTCCGTGCCTCATTTAAAATGAATTAGATAGCCTGTTAATAAGAGAAAGATTTGTAATTTTTTTTTTTAATAAACTTTATCTCATTAGCTTTGAATGGTGACTATTGGTAGTTGTGTTCTTTTGGGCTACGTATATGAGTTCCTCTGAACTTCTTTAGCTGTAATGCTATGTTACTAGAAAGTTGAGTTCCTTTTACATTATTGTTTGCTCCATGTGGTCTTCCCTTTCTCAAGTAATGGAACTTTTCAGTGTGAGAATGCACAGCCTTTGGTCAAGAGCTTTCAAGGAAGAAAGGAGATCATTATGACAATGGACTATTCCTGGAGGTTGGCTTCAGTTATCCCTGAACAAGCCACTAGTTGTGTTAAGCTCTTCACAAGATTAGTGCCTTCCATAAGATCCCTCTCTTGCTTTCTTTAAGTTAAGAGTCTAGATTTGTTGGTATAACTAGAATTAGACTCTAACTTCTCACTTTGTGCTCGTATTGTTGTAATAGTAATTTGATAGTGGCTGCATGCTTAATCTAGTTTGATGAAAGACGGCGACAACAACAATAACATCAAGCCTTTATCCCATTATGTGGAGTCAACTACATGAATCCTTTTTCTCCATTGTGTCATTTTAAATGTTAAATTCTCATTTAAATCTAATAAAGAAAGGTCATTTCTAATATTTTCTAACCAAATCTTTTAGATCTACCTCTACCGTTCTTAACAATAGTCAAATCTAATACATCTATTTTCCTAATCGGGTCATCGAAAGGCCGCCATTTTATGTGACCAAATCATTTAAGGCGACTCTCTCTAATCTTATCTTCCACTGGAGCAACTCCAACATTTTCACGTATATTCTCATTTCGTATCCTGTCTCTAAGAGTGAAGCCACTCATCCACTTGAGCATCCCCATCTTTACAACACTTAACTTAATATTATGCTTCTCTTTTAATGGCCAATATTCTCTAACATAAAGCATTGTTGTTCTAACTACCATATGATAGAATTTTCCCTTAAGTTTGAGGGGGAGTTTTCTATTACACAACATGTCCGATGCATTCCTCCACTTCAAGTCTTCAACCATCCAACTTAAATTCTACTAATAATATCCCCATCTATTTCACCGTCACTCTAAACAATAGACCTAAGATATCTAAAACGTGTACGCTTATTAATGACTTGATCATCCAAAGTCACAATCCCCCCACTAGAACTATTCTTTCTAAAATTACACTCTATATATTTAGTTTTAGATCTATTCAAACGAAAGCCTTTAGACTCTAAAGTTGAGCTCCATAATTCAAGTTTATCTTCAACTCCCTCTCTAGTCTTATCAACAAGAAGAATATCATCAACAAAAAGCATACACCATGATACAACCTTTTGCAAAAGTCTAGTGAGAACATCCATGACTATAGCAAAAAGATATGGGCTTAAGGCTAATTCTTGGTGTAATCCAACTGAAATAGGAAAATACTTGGTCAAAACACCTTGTTTCTGACACAAGTAACAGCTCCTGTATACATATCCTTAATGACTTAAAGACAAGTATTATGATAGGAAACACTTGAAAATCTCAAGTAAACCCTATCAATCCTTGCAAAAACTGTGAGAAATCTCCTCCAAACTCCGAGGGAAAACCTAGAAAACAACAATTTTATTACAATAATTAAAGATAACGGAAGAAAATACCAAGATACAATCAATCCTCTATTCAAGAGGATGATCTATCTCTCCCAATCCCTAGACGCCATTAGGGCCCAAGATGCCAAACTCCAAGAACACAAAACA
>NW_021344097.1:0-2027 GCF_001605985.2 Dendrobium catenatum
TGTAAAACATGCAAATAGCAACTTTCCTAACAGTGTGAACCATGAAGTTGTTTTACCCTCTCTGCTTCTCTTTTCTGTTCCTCTTGCTATAGGTAAAATAAGACAAAAGTATGAAAATTCCCATCACAAGAATGCGCAATATTACTGTGCTGCATAAAGAATAATTTGCATGCTGATAAAGGATTTCAATGGTAAAAAAGCACAGCATAGTTCAGTGCAAAAAGCAGAAATATCTTTCAGGCTTGTTATAAATAAAAAATACAACTACAGGATCAATAATTTTTTAATTATCAAAATTTCCCTTACTAAACAGCATACCACGGCAATGCATGGTGATTCATTAAGATTCTATTTTGATTTTGATATGCAATCCGCAAGCTTTGATAAAGGAACACAAACATCCTTCTTTATCTGCATGCACAAATTTAAAGCTACTTCAAATAAAAAAGACAAGTGCTTCTCATCAAGCTTCATTGGACGAATATTCCATGGGTATTGCAAAGTAAATAACCTAAATATTAGATATTATGAAGGCTACAATGTTAGACAACCCTAAAAGCTAATAGTCGCCTTGATCAAATTGCATCCCTTTATACATTTTTTCTTCTTCGCATTTCTTATAAAGGCAGGACATAGTTTATATGTTTTTGACTAATAAGGAGAAGAATGTTGTGACAATTTTTCTGGTCAACTTGCCGATCTTCAACAGAAACAAAAACAACTTTTGAAACCCTGGATTTAGGTCAAATAAGCGAAATTCAAGAGACCGCAAGAAAAACCTACAAGTCAAACTGATCACCTTTGCAAGAGATGGTAGACCAGGGAAATCGCAAAGAATCGGCGGAGCAACATGTCTTTGAAAGGAAGTAGGTTTTCAGGAGGGAGATGTGGCATACCGAAGCAATCAATTGGAAGAAGAAACTGCAATCCATGTGATGGTGTCGAGAGAAAGAAACTACAAGTCAAACACATGCATTCGATCTGAAGGAAGAGGAATGGTGTCGCGAGCCAAGTGCGGGCATACCGACGCATTCGATCAGGAGGAAGAGGAAGAAATCCTCACCGAGCGTGATCTCCTTGGAGGAAGAAATCGCATGCGCACTTAGATCGGGAGCAGGAAGTTAGGTCTAATAGATTTCGTTTATGATATATAATTAAAAATGTCACATAATATTGTAGTAAAACGATTTTTTTTAATAGTTGCACAGGAGAGAGGTTGGAGGTCGTGGCTAATATAAAAAATTAGCGGCCAATTTTTCTCTTTTGTAATTAATATCAAGATTTATATTAATTTAGTGGCGTTACTTATTTTTTATCGCTAAAAGGTTATTTTTAGTGACCATGTTTTATTTTTTGGCCCCTATTAAAAATAAAATGATTATTTTAATTTTAGTAAACGCTTCTTTATTTCGCCTGAAAGGATGCACAATTAATGAGATGCCAATAATTAAATCAAATCACCAAGAAGGTGTTATCACACATCCGCAGCAGAAAAGGGCAGAGCTTAGGGAGGACTTTTGGGAATCGGTTACACATCCAACATTCGGTCGGGCTAACCGAAATGTCAGGATTAGGTTTATGGCGCAGAGGGTTTTACTCCATTAAGTCAGGTCGGGCTAAACCGTACTCATGGTTGGGCCCTGTGGATAACTCATCCTTACAATCTTCTCCAGAGTATGTATGACTACTCCTTATATGTTTCTGTCACTTATATTTCCAGGGCCGACAATAATCTCAGAAATTGAAGATTGAACGTATTCTTACAACCTTTTATGATGATTTAGTTATTATGGAAGAGGAAGTAAGTACATATGATAACTCCACAAACAGAATTTTACATCGTAAGGGCAAGCATTCTTTGTACAATTGGTGACTTTCCGTCATATTGTATGCTCTTCAGTTGGAACACTCAGGCAAGTTTAGCTTGTCCATATTGTATGGAAAATACAAAATCATTCACTTTAAAGTATGGTAGGAAGAACATTGTTCGATTGTCATCGAATGATTTTTGGCCTCAAAGTCATCCT
>NW_021344098.1:0-496 GCF_001605985.2 Dendrobium catenatum
ATACTCATAATGATTGAGAAAAGTTTGATTTTCATCAAGAAGTGAAAGCTTTATTTTTCATTTGATAATTTTCTTATAATATTTGATAGTGATCGTTTAAGTTTTAATCATTTTAACCTAATGAAAATGACAGATGGGAAAGATTCAGAAACTCAACGAAGAATTAGTTGACTCCCTCTAAATTAAATATTTTGAATATGACCAATATGAGTTTAATCAGAATATCCAAAACTTAATAATTTTCTTTAAAGAAAAGTGTAGTTTCAAAGATTTTGAATTTCAATGCTATAGAAAGGTTCTTTAATGGGGATAGAGTTGTTTAGACTCTAACATCTAATTATAGTTTATGAAAAAGTGAAGATATACCTTGAATTAAATTTTATATTTATTTGATGAAGCCATC
This sequence comes from Dendrobium catenatum, assembly GCF_001605985.2. NCBI lineage: Eukaryota > Viridiplantae > Streptophyta > Magnoliopsida > Asparagales > Orchidaceae > Dendrobium > Dendrobium catenatum. The sequence continues at coordinate 404 of NW_021344098.1, forward strand.
ATATACTTTATTGGGAATAGAATCCCCCCAATTCTAACATCCAAGCTTAGTCAATAATGGACTAGGTCAAATTGTAGTTTGATTTTGATTTGA
>NW_021344099.1:0-222 GCF_001605985.2 Dendrobium catenatum
AAATTAGATTTAGAATAAAGTTTAATATGAATGTTTAAATTTTTTTTAATTAAAAATGTTTTGAAAAGAAGTATTATTCTATACATACTAGATACTCATGATTTCAATACAAATAGTATAACATCAATGTTATTATGAAAATTTGTAACCCTATAATATAATTAGGAATAATGAATATGTAAAGCTTATTTAATATTAATTTAGTAAAATTTGGTTATAAAA
>NW_021344100.1:0-302 GCF_001605985.2 Dendrobium catenatum
CCCACGATCGGACAACATTCAAGTCACGTGAAAAATTTTTTGCCGGCTACAATGCATATTTTCGGACTCCTAAAGCTTCGACATCCGAAAATAGGGGGGCAACTGATACATCACACAAAAATTATCTTGATATGGCACTAATGTCAAAGCAAAATCAAGTTGGAAAGTTCCGAAATCAAAATCAGGAGCATATGAACTCCATTTTTAGCAAACTTATAGTCAAACTGAGCGTCTCGGAAATACGAACCCATCGACACCAAATTGAACCCAATCTGAGCCCAAATGGGTCCAAATCAAGGACC
>NW_021344101.1:0-253 GCF_001605985.2 Dendrobium catenatum
ATTTATATTAGGTTCTTTTATAACTATTTAGATCGTTTGTTCTATATTAAATTCTTCAACATGGTCACACATGTAGTAGATCTTCTTTATTTATTCATAAGGAATCAACTTGTTACAAAATAAACTTTACATTGATTTATTGTTCACTAGTTCTTATTCATGTAAGTTAAATTCATATGTTATAATTTAAATTATAGTATTTTTAATTTTAATAAATAAAATGAATCTCATTTATTTAATTTATAGTAATTAC
>NW_021344102.1:0-819 GCF_001605985.2 Dendrobium catenatum
TTCTCTTCTTCAAGTAGAAAGATTTGATATGTAATGATATACCCAAATACATTCAACGGAATATGCATGAATGTCAATAAATAGATGGGAAATTCATGACATATAAAGGATACAATGAATGTGATTTATCCATAAAGAGAAAGATCAATTGGGAGGATACAATAATATGCTTGCAATCAATCTACAAGATTTAAAACAAATAGCAAGAAGTTATCATATTGGTTGGAATACTAATCGACAACCAATAACAATGTAGATGCTATCATTCACATTACAAATCAAATGATGATTGACCCATGGTATTTACCCTGATCATCCAAATGAAGGTAAGCATATGAGCAAGAAATGTAAGACGAATGAGGAACAAATTTTTAACGGTTACACAAATAAAGAATGACAAAGTTTAGATACCTCAGATCATTCAAATGAGATAGTATCCAAGCAATGACCAAAGATTAGAATATGCAATAAATGCCAGATGTTTATGTCATCAATAACACTGTAACATAGACATGTACATTCAATTCTATGATCAATGGAATGAACTCAAAGCATACACAACGACTCTATCCACAACAAGTGCCGAAGGATGTCATGCCGGATATGAAGGTCATTTATGAATACAAATATATACATCAAACTATTCATGAATGATGATGAGGGGGATCTAATGAATGTTGCATCAACTTAATAATCAATCACTAATCAATACTAAGTAATTATATTGATCTGTTAAAAGCAAAGGGTTATGATACTACAACAAATACAGACCTTTGTGATCAAAGGCAGGAGATTAGTTAGTGCACTACGATCCACCTG
>NW_021344103.1:0-460 GCF_001605985.2 Dendrobium catenatum
ATTAAAACACAACCTGCTCAGCATCAGTCAACTTTGTTAAAAAGGCTTCATCGTGCAATTCTTTGCAAATTCATGCTTTGTAAGTTTACGTAATAATATTATTTTGCAGGGAAAAAGGATCATCAATGTCTACATGCTTGATTTAAATAACATTTAATACGCTGCTTCATTTTTCATATAAATAATTGTTGATGATTCATGGTTGTGGCACCGGAGATTATGTCATGCAAGTATAAAAACCATTAGGAAAGTGACCCAAAAGGGCCAAGTTAGAGGTGTCCCCAAATTTAAGTTTTTAAAAGACCACCTTTGTGATGTCTGCCAACTAGGAAATCAAGTTCACTCCAGCATTCATCCCATTAAAGACATTAGCACCTCTAGACCTTTAGAAGTGCTTCACATGGATTTGTTTGGACCCATTAGCACTGCCAGCTTGGAAGGGAAATTCTATGGTTTGGTA
>NW_021344104.1:0-461 GCF_001605985.2 Dendrobium catenatum
TCTTCTTTTACTAACCTTCTCATAGCAAGTTTAACTCAGGTAAGTTAACTGTTTTGCTGATTTGAATCTTATCACTCGGCCAATAGACCTCCTCATCCTTCTTCTTACATTTTTGTTGAAAATCATATATGATTTACTTATATTGACGGACAGAGCTGTCCAATTGTAGAAGTTGGCCAAAATAGATTTTATCTCCTTGGTTGCTTTGAGAGTAGCTTCCTAGAAAATTATCACATCATCTATGTATAACAAGTGAGAAAAATAGAAGGACCATTTGCACATATACGAACTCTTAATGAATCACCTCTTTGTTTGAAAGCATTTGATAATGATTGTGCACAAAGGATGAAAAGATATGGAGACAAGGGACAACCTTGTCTAAAGCCACAATGTCTATCTATCCAATTTGACAAGCTACCATTGTTAGAAATAGAGAATTTAGTATTTTGAATACATTCTAA
>NW_021344105.1:0-220 GCF_001605985.2 Dendrobium catenatum
TCCAGTCATACGGTATTCCTTCTCTCCCAACTTTCCTGGCTGCTGTTTGAGAATTTCAGCAAATACTTATGCTGTCCCGCTATCTATAGAAGCTACACTTGCTGTCCAAAAAGCTACACTTGCTGTCCAAATCTCAAGGACAGCCCAGTTTACACGTCCAGAAACCTGGAAACTGCTGTCCATTAATTTCAGCCCACAATAGTTGCTGTCCAGTTGTCCA
>NW_021344106.1:0-240 GCF_001605985.2 Dendrobium catenatum
ATTTAATTCAGACAATGATCACGTGTGTAGTTAATATTAAGTATGACATATTGTCTCGACGAAGGAATATTGAAACAAATTGGAGTAATGAAATATAATACTAACATACCTAAACATAGGATATTAAACCTTCTAGGTTCTATAGAGATATTATAATTGTACGAAGCTCATAAACCTCTATTTTCATCTCTACAAGCTCGACAGAGATCTAGGGATACATATGCTTTGATTCATATCTAA
>NW_021344107.1:0-387 GCF_001605985.2 Dendrobium catenatum
TCTTATCTACAAACCCATCTGCCTTCCAAAATTTACCATGGAACTTAGTTCGTTAAAACTCTCTCGCCGAATAAAAAGAAAAAGAGCGGGGAGGCTGGGGCCGAATTTTCGGAGCCCACACTAACCAAAAGATTTTTGTCTGTAGCCATATATTACTTCATCTAAAGGAACCATATAGACCTTAAGTAGGCGTCTATCTAAGGGGGCATATTTAAGTTGACAGTAACTAACAGAGAGCTTTATACTCTTTTAAATGCATCATATAAGCTATTATTCAAGTACTTTTTAGCCATAGGAAACTTGTGAGCTTTGACCATGAAAGTAAATTAGTAGTGTCATTTTGTGGCAAAAACACTTGGTCAAAAAAGTTCCAGTCATAACCATTCA
>NW_021344108.1:0-227 GCF_001605985.2 Dendrobium catenatum
CTCCTCTTAAGATTTAGCATGTAAAGAAAGAAAGAGGAATGAAAATATTGATGGAGTTTTCTCTTTTTAATCGTCCTCAGAAGAAGAGAAAGATGGGTATTTAAAGGGAAAGGGTAAGCAAAGCTAAATTTGAATAAAATTAATAATCTAATATAATTTATAAACTAATAATATAATATTTAATAAATAATTTAATTATATTAAATAAATATATGATTCAAATGGCT
>NW_021344109.1:0-355 GCF_001605985.2 Dendrobium catenatum
ATGTTTTTTATTCATCTTTTGACCCTTTGCCTTTGATGGGACAAAGTAAAAGTTAGATAACAGGAGAGGGGAAAGGGTTTTAACACCACTATCCGCTACTCTAATACATCTCTCATCAATACACTTCCTCTCTACAAAAACATCTCTCTTTTCTTTTACATATTTCACAGTAGTTCCTACGACTACTGGAGTGGAAAATGGCTTAACATCCTCCTACAAAGCATCCAGGTCAACTTCCCACACCGGGCCCTGGGATATCATTATCATCTATTGAGAAAGATGGAAAGATTTGTTAATCGACTTTTTAAATGCTCGAGACAAAGCAATGTCCCAACCATGTTTAACAGAAAAGGAA
>NW_021344110.1:0-247 GCF_001605985.2 Dendrobium catenatum
CAAACATGACCAGCGCAGGTTACCGAGTTGACCCGACCTGACCGACAAACTAAGAACACAGTGGGAACAAGAGCGTCATGCATGTACGATGCAATGCAACAACAGTGCCAGTGGGGCTTTCTATGCGTAGGGTCGAGCGTTGGCCTAGGTGAACGCATGATGAGCGGGGGTGAGGGCCGTGAGGCAACGGGTGCCGGAGGTTAGAGGAGGTTCGAGCTACGAGTGTGGTAGTGCGCCTGTGCGAGGG
>NW_021344111.1:0-243 GCF_001605985.2 Dendrobium catenatum
GAAGTCATCTCCTCCATAGCCCTCTCCATTCCCGACCCCTTCTCTGCACCCGATACCTAGCCAAGCCGACTCCACTCCTTTGAGGGAGAGAACGCCCCTCTTCCTGTCGGTTTGGAAATCACGGCATTTTGATCGGGACACTGGAGCGGGAGTTCATTTATAGTGAAGGTAACTTTCTTCCGTTCGCGTGCTCCTTCGGCCAAGTTCAGTAAGGCAGCCGAACAAAGAATAGAAGGAAGGGTA
>NW_021344112.1:0-439 GCF_001605985.2 Dendrobium catenatum
ACACAGAGCATCTTTATAAAGTGAGGCATGACAACACAAAGCAGCACAAAATTTCTTTCCCATGGGCCCTAATTTTACTTTGAGAACATCTCAGAGGAGTGCCTCCAGTGATCATCATCATCCTTAGCATTTGGCTGCTATCATCAGGAGAAGGGTACAATAAATTTTTAGCATTACCCAAAATAAATAGTAAAAAAAAAAACACATTGGGAAAATTTTTATCGTAATGCAACTCTCAGCCATACTGCTGTCAACCAGCACTTTAACAATTGAAACACTATAGTTTAGCGCATTACCATGAGACTTCAACCAATCAACATCCTCCTCAAGCACCACCAAAAGAAAAAAAAAATGTAAAAAAATTTCTTGCATAAGGAAATGAATGATCACTGGACCACGAGATTAAAACCAAATTGCAATCATTATACTCATGAAAAAT
>NW_021344113.1:0-293 GCF_001605985.2 Dendrobium catenatum
TTATGTGCAATATCTGTATGGACAGAGCAGCTCTAGCAAGTCATTCGCAATCTACAGTTTGGAGAATAAAATTGAACTCATTCTAAGAGCAAGTGTATAATTGTTTCAAATAATGGAACCTTGTCGGACCAATATTTCTTTTTCTCTTTCTATTAATCAATAAATTCATATTATCTTCTGTTTTAAATGAGAAATTTGAATTTCAACCCTGTGATTACAGTTTCAGCCCAAATTATTTAAATTTTGATGCTCTTATACCAGCAGGAGTATAAAGTAAAATTGTTTAAACATAA
>NW_021344114.1:0-269 GCF_001605985.2 Dendrobium catenatum
CTTCCGAAGGGACCCCAACCAATCTAGCCCACCCCCGGCGTCGGGCCGGAGCTTCCATAATTCCCGCACCTTGAACTTTTCCATGTATTGGATAACACTGGCGTTATCCCCTTCGATGATTAGCCCGCTCGCCTCAAGCATCCATCCCACAAGCAGCTTTTCAATATGTTGAATGGCCAATAATTCCACCTGGGTGCTATCCCAATGAGTGATGCACCAGCCCGCAGCCACCACAAGTTGGCCCCGATCGTCCCGAATGACGATACCAA
>NW_021344115.1:0-422 GCF_001605985.2 Dendrobium catenatum
GATACCATAAGTTATAACATCTTTAAGAACTTCCACTTCCAATTGGAAATCTACCCTAAGCACATACCAAAAGAACTTTCCTTAATTTTCTCTTTTTAATTTTCTTCTTCCTTCTCACTCTTCCTTTATTGCTTCTGCCACAACTATTAATTACAATTCCAATTAGATTCATCATTCTAAATCCTGAATGTAGTTTATTAATTACATTTACTATAAAAAATACTTCCCATTCCTGAAGTGATTTCTCAGAAATTTCTACACTGAACTGATATGGGTTTGGCTTCCTTGCGCTACCGAATTCCCTATAGAATTTCTGCACTGAAGGCCGAATTCTCCCAGTAATAGGAATTATGTGAATTCCTTAGTTCCCCGTGACACTTGCTTACTTCTATTATACCGAAACAAATGGTATTCTCGCAAGC
>NW_021344116.1:0-257 GCF_001605985.2 Dendrobium catenatum
TGATAGAGATGCTACAAATCTCTATCCAAAAATTATTTTTTTTTTTTAACAAGATGTATGAGTGTCTAAAGAGAGGAGGTTTCACTTTGTTTTACTTTACCTTTGCGAAGGTAGATGTAATAGTAGCAAGAATATAACTTCCAATGGCCTCACCCTTCATAACTTAGCAAATTTCATCCAACAATTGCTCCCAAAACCCATGCAAATATTTTGGCAAATATAAGTTTTCTTAGAGCATGAAAGAAACAAGGCACACG
>NW_021344117.1:0-283 GCF_001605985.2 Dendrobium catenatum
ACTTTCTTCGTTGGAGGGAAAATTCTCAACCCTAGATGAGAGATTTGGGGAAATGGAAGAGATGATCCGGAAATTGTTAGAAGCCCAAGTTGTTTCATCAAATCCTAAGGAAAAAGGGAAATCTCCGGTGACAAACCCTAACCCTAATTTCCCAATTAGGGAAGAAGGAGTAAATCAGAGTGAAAATGGCATGCAAGGGCAATGGTCAAGGGAAGGGGAAGAAGGGTCTGGAGTGGGCGGCCTTAAGGGAATGACCGGTAGTCAAGGGGGCCGGCAACACATG
>NW_021344118.1:0-456 GCF_001605985.2 Dendrobium catenatum
AAATTATGAATTTCTAACCTTTTATGGGCAATGTGTTCTCAATCCAATTCTACTAAGTTTTTGATCAAAACCAAGAGGTAACTTTCTCATTTTAAGAATATTTGTTTTTCAACAGGGAACGTTTTCTTTTTTCTTCTTTTCATTTTGTTTTTTGTTTGTGCCTCCTCTCTTTTTTATAATGTCAAAGGGGGAGAATGTACTATTGAATTTGTATCCTTTTTTCTTTCTTTTCAAAAATTTTAAAACATAAAAAAAATATTTTCATCTCTCCTATTTTTAAAAGTGTTATTCTAGTGAGGGGGAGATTAGGAGAAATTATTTTTTTTTTTAAATTCAAATTGTAATGTTTGCCATCATCAAAAAGGAGGAGATTGTTACGGATCTATGGTTTATGATTTTGATGAAAACAAACACTCTTATTTCTCTATGACTGCTTTCTACTAACATTTCAGGTTC
>NW_021344119.1:0-261 GCF_001605985.2 Dendrobium catenatum
ATTCTTTTCTAGATCCAAGACCTTAGGGCCTACTCTATAGCTTAGGATTCTTCTATATCCCAAATTCTAGAGCTCCGCTAGTTCCTAGATCTTAGAATTCCTCTAGATCCTAGGAACAACTCCAACCTCAAATCAATCCCTACCTTTGATCAACTCCAACCTCAAATAGATCCCTACCTTTGATCAACTCCAACTTCAAATTAACCCCTATCCTTGATCAATTAAAATTTCAAACCTCATTCAATTCAAATCCAAATTAAT
>NW_021344120.1:0-206 GCF_001605985.2 Dendrobium catenatum
GTCTCGTCGAGCCGCTCGATTCGATTATAAGCTCATCAAAATCAAAGACCGTTTGGTAACTCAAATTGCGGTTTGAACCTTCCAACAGTGCTTTGAGCCCTTAATTCGGACTCATTTAGGCTCGGATTAGGTTGATCTTGGTGGCGTTGGGTTCGTATTTCAGAGACGCTCAATTTGACTATAAGCTCGCTGAAATCAGAAGTCAG
>NW_021344121.1:0-365 GCF_001605985.2 Dendrobium catenatum
CATAAGATTGAATCATTTGAGGAATTTAGAAATTTTTCAACTTGGATTAAAAGGAAATTAGGTTGTGAAATTATTTCTATTCAAAGTGATCATGAAGGAGAACCCCTCAGCAGAATGGGATAGTCAAAAAGAAAAATAGAACATTAATAGAAGCTGCCTGAGCAATGTTGGCAAAATATTCTCTTCCTAAATATTTTTGGGCTGAGGCAGTTAGCACAGCATGTTATGTTCTGAATAGGGTAAATGTAAGATCTAAATTGAATAAAACACCCTATAAGTTGCTAAAATGGAGAGCATCTAATTTGTCTCATTTGCATATTTTTTGTTTCAAGGTGTTCATTCATAACAATGGAAAATCTTCCTTA
>NW_021344122.1:0-298 GCF_001605985.2 Dendrobium catenatum
TTCCGATTTCCGTTCGATCTTTGAGTCCTGAAAAGTTTGTGAAAAAAAAGATAGTCCAAGACAAGTAAGAGTGTTTGCCAATCATCAAAACATTATTCATAGACCTGAATTTGCAACAATCCCCCCCCCCTTTTTGATGATGGCAAAACACTACGACAAATATTTAAAAAACAGGATTGTAACATACGGAATCGAAATTGCAAAAAAAAATATCCTAAAACTACTCCCCCTTTTTTTTTTAATCAAGGTATGATGATGTAGTTGGTGGGAAAAATTATGTCTCACCACGCAGATTTTG
>NW_021344123.1:0-1017 GCF_001605985.2 Dendrobium catenatum
TGCATAAGCCTGTGATCCTAATCTATAAATTCGCCCCTTATGCATTCCTCCTACCGCCTACGATTAAGTGAGGCAGTCATAAATATCTATGGAACCCCCAGAGGATCCCTCTCTAACTACAGCCTGGGTCTCTCAAAGTCATGTATACTTATCCTACAAAATATAACATAAGATTAATCATCGCATAATCATCACTTACAATATTTTCATAAGTATAATATCCTTGTATACTTATATATGCCATCCTCGCTCGCTCATCCACCCACTTCTAATTCTCCTGGCTCTTATGAGTGTGACTGTGTAACTCGACTACAGTGGGTTATCTACCAAGCATCTCATTTTGCAATATACTTAAATTAGCAGGCACAAACAAAGAAATCGTTAAAATGTATTAAAGTTCTTACCAATCATCCACTATGCTTAGTGTGTGGAAATGAGCCCCTAGTATATAGAGAGAGCTACCAGGCCCCTGATGTTAGAAGCTCAATTCTATTTATTCTGCTAAAATATGAGTTGCCCCAAGTACTATTGAGCTCAGCCCATACACATTCTCCAATCCAAAACAATCGCTCTCCTATCCTCCTATTTAATACGAGTGAACATGTCTCGGAGGTGAGTTGCCCCGCATTTCTCAAAATTTGTTCTAATTCGAGTACCATGCTCAGGCAACCAATAGAAATTTCATTGTATACAACAAACAAGAAAAAATATATTCTTTATTAGCTTAATAAAATATAAAGTGATGTTAATAATATTGCAACTTACTAACCTCAAACCCCCTGAACCATATGTTGCGCACTTCCTATAGGATTTTCTTCCAAGAGACATATAGAGCATCAAACTTGCTCCATCTGATATCACGTATCTTGTGTGTGGGTTGTTTTAATGGATAAAACCAACACAAAATATTTAGTTGAAGAATATATTTTTTTTTAATATATGTATAATATAAAATATACACATTTATGTACGTGTCACTCTTAGGCTGAATCAGCATGCGCCCATCTGCAGTCAGTG
>NW_021344124.1:0-258 GCF_001605985.2 Dendrobium catenatum
TGGGTTGAGACCAAGAAGGGGACACATTTGATATTTAATTTACCAAATTTGGTAATGAAATATCTCAAATAAATTTATATTTAAAGTATCTTCCCAAAAAAAAATTATATTTAAAGTAGTGCAATTTAAGATATTTAATTAGGTGAAATATGTGTCACATCTTATAGCCATATCTGTTGATTTTTTTTTAAATTTAAAATTATGTAATTAGAGAAATAATTTATCTTTTTATAAATTATTGTATATATTGACATATAA
>NW_021344125.1:0-243 GCF_001605985.2 Dendrobium catenatum
ATTCTTAATATCGACGACGTTCGGGATGCAATGGTGCAATCCATTTTTTAATCGGATGTCATTTTGCTACTAACGAGGCTAATTTCCTTCTTAATGCGTGCCTTCGCAACTCATTTGGATCGCCTTCAAAATTTGCGACACTGTTTCAAGCAATGCGATTTGATTAAATAAAATCTATATTCCTAATGCCAACGACGTTCTAGATGCGATGGCGCTGTCCGTTTGTCGATCGGACTTCGTTTG
>NW_021344126.1:0-771 GCF_001605985.2 Dendrobium catenatum
TGGTAGGGAATTAACTAATACTGAAATGGTTAATAAGTTTCTTCGTTGTTTACCTACTGCTTATGGTGCTAAAATTACTGTAATTACAGAGTCTAAAGATCTAAACATTTATTCTATTGATAATATTTTTTGTTCACTCATTGCTTACAAGCAAGGGGTTAGTAAAAGAAAGATTGATGCAGGTGAACCACGAAAGGAGAAGAATATAACACTAAAAGTGGAAGAGTCCGAGAGTGAACACTCACAACCTAAGGATGAAGAATATATTGCATTAATGACTAGACAATTCAGTAGCTTTCTGAAGAGAAAGCAGAAGAGACGCCAGCAATGTAATAGAGGTAAGTTTAATAGAAATGGCAAGATTTCTAATGAAGTGAATTGTTATGAATGCAGGAAACTAGGTCATATCAAGACTGAATGCCCAAAACTCAAAGCCAGTCCTAGCAAGGAGAAGGTAGAGGAGAAACCAATTGTAAAGAAGGACAAGAAGAAGTTTCAATGAGCTTTTTGGGCTGACTCAGCTTCAGATTCATCAAAGACTAAAAAGGAAGAAGAAGTCACCAACCTTTGCTTGATGGCAGATAACATAGATCAAACAGATCAAGAAGAGGTATGTGACTTAAGTTACGATGAATTATTTGATATTTCTGAACACATGCATGATGCATATAGGAAAATGAAAAAGATACATGCTAGTGTAAGTCTGGAATTGGAAGAACTTAAGAAAGAACAAAAAATCCTTAGGAATGATCATGCTTTAATAGATGACAA
>NW_021344127.1:0-615 GCF_001605985.2 Dendrobium catenatum
CACACACACACATAAGGAGATCATATAAAATTTATACTAATCGTACAGGACGATATCCGTTCGTACAGGACGATCAGACAGTTATCTCCTATTGAGCACATGAAACGAATAGGAACTGGCTTGAAAATTTTCTCTAAGTCTTATTCGTCCAGGACGAAATTAATAATCGTCCGCGATGATTTGTTCTCTGTAAGATTATCGTCCAGACGAAATTAAATTATCGTACATGATGATTGGATCTCTGTAAAATTTTCGTCCAAATGAAATTAAATATCGTACAGGACGATCTGGTCTCTATAAGATTTTCGTCCAGATGAAATTAAATTATCGTATATGACGATCTGTTCTCTGTAAAATTTTTGTCCATGTGAAATTAAATATCTTCCAGGACGATCTATTCTCTGTAAAATTTTCATCCCGACGAATTCAATTTTCGTCCAAATGATCAACCGACTTATGATGGTTTTCTACAGTTTCTAGAACTGACCTAGTAATAACCGTTCGTACCGGACGAACTTAGTTCGTACAGGACGATCAGCTTGTACAAAAATATTTCATACACATATGCAAACAGGTTCATTTCAAGGCTTTTAAGTAAAATCGTCCGGGACGATC
>NW_021344128.1:0-944 GCF_001605985.2 Dendrobium catenatum
AGGACAGAAGGAGAGGGATCGGAGTGCACCGGCCAAGAGGGAGTTCAGGCGGCTCACTGAGGCAGAGTTGAAGGATAAAAGAGCCAAGGGGCTCTGTTACAGGTGTGATGAGAAGTTTGGGCCAGGGCATAGGTGCAAAGACAAATTACTCCAAGTCCTATTGGTAGAAGACCCCGAGGGGGAGGAAGTTGAGGAAGAGTTAGGAGGGGAAGAAGAAGGTGTAGATCATCTACATCTTGACATGATTAGGGTTTCCCTCAATTCAGTGGCAGGGTTGACAGCACATTCCACCATGAAGATGGCAGGGAGGATCGGGAGCTTTACAGTCACAGTGCTGATAGACAGTGGGGCCACCCACAACTTTATAGCTTGCAGATTAGTGGAAGAGTTGGGCATTCCCATGATCCAAGGGAGAGGAGTGGGAGTCTCCTTGGGGACCGGTCAAAGGGAGCAGTGTGCGGGAAGATGCAGCGGGGTTACTCTCTCCATACAGGGGGAAGATATTACCCAGGATTTTTTGGTGCTCGAGCTGGGTAATACGGATGTTATTTTGGGTATTCAGTGGTTACAAACTTTGGGGGAGATGAAGGTCAACTAGAAGACCTTGATGTTGGAGTATGGTGAAGGGGAGCATCGAGTTACTTTGCATGGGGACCCCAAATTATGCCGATCCAAGGTGGCTTTGAAGACTATTCTCAAGTCTCTTAGGAGTAAGGAGGAAGGATTTCTGGTAGAGTTATGGCAATTGGAGGGTGGGGAGCCAGTTGAGCAGAGTAATATCCCAGAAGAGGTGGTAGAGTTGTTGGAGCATTTCACCCCAGTTTTTCAGATGCCAGCAGGGCTACCACCACAGAGAAGCAAGGAGCACGCCATTGTACTGAAAGGTGGAACAGATCCCGTTAGTGTGCGGCCATATCGTTATCCTCATGCTCAGAAGGAGGAGA
>NW_021344129.1:0-594 GCF_001605985.2 Dendrobium catenatum
ATTAATCTATTTTAAGGTTTAACACCCCTTAGAATCAATTCGTGGCGTTGTGCCACCAGGCTCGAGGAACCAGCCTCCTCAGGACACTTAGCCCCGTAGTCCGGAGTAGTCCAGCCAATAAACTTCATCTTTAGGATGGTTGTTGTGTTTTAAAAGATTTCTTGAGTGCTTTGAACATTAAGCTAACATTTTCTGGAGTTTTAAGACAATTTTGATTTTTATGAATTTTGGAATATTTTAATCATTTAATTAAAGGGTCAAAAATTGACTTTTTGATTAATGGTGTTTTCTAAAAAAATAGCATTTTATTAAAATTCTAGACCTTACTATGATCAGTTAGACAGTAAGTACGTTGAAAACAGATTTTTCTACATTTTATTACAAGGGTTTGAAGTTTTGAACTAGTTTTGACCTAGAGTTGACCGGATTGTTGACTTTTCAAATCTGATAGTTTTCTGGATTTTTAAGATTTTTAATAAATATTATACACTATTAGGAGTTGAATGCAAGTGAGTTTGTTCAGTTTTGATTTTTCTTGAATTAGTTATGAAATTTTGAATATTTGGGTATTTAATGAATTATTGAAAATCCTTA
>NW_021344130.1:0-522 GCF_001605985.2 Dendrobium catenatum
GAAACTCCAGACAAAAGATAAGCAGAGCGATCCTTGAAGCAACCCTTGTAAATCCCCTCACAAGCTCCCCCTCACAAGATCCTCTCCTCTCCCTCTCTCTCTTTCTCTCCTTAAGGTCTTCTCAGGTCAAGGCAGCAGCCAAAGGTTTTTGAAAAACATTGAATAAGATCTCTTTAAATAGAAGAGCTCAAGAGGAGCTCATTAATTGAAAGTTGCTGACATTATCTTCCAGGCCGATATGGACATCGGCCTGGCCGATCAGTACAAAACTCAGAAGTTCGCCCAGAGCATCACCCTGGGAATAGTCCTGGATGATTGAAATTTGGCTTGATCGTCCAGGCCTATCTCACGATCGTCCTGGCCGATCAGTTCAAATCAGAGGAAAATTGTCCTGAGCATCGCCCTGTTTTTCATCTGGCCGATATTTATCATCCTGAAGTAATGTAAGGTTTTCGACTAGATTGTCCTGGCCGATCCTGCGATCCTCCAGGACGATATGATCGTATAAATCATCCTTAATTA
>NW_021344131.1:0-233 GCF_001605985.2 Dendrobium catenatum
CCCCTTGAAGCTGAATTTAATTCAGTTTTCTAATTTTTTCCCTCTTCCCCTTGCTCACGGCCAAGCCCCTCCCCTCACTAAACCGCCACCTTTCCCCCCCTCAAGGGCTCAAGAAGAGAGTTCTCCACATCCATGGAAGGCCGACCCCGACATCAACCACAGCTTCGTCTTTGATGATCAAGGAAGAAAGGATAAGACGTTGGATGCTCTCTATTCATCCCATGGACTACCCG
>NW_021344132.1:0-273 GCF_001605985.2 Dendrobium catenatum
AGTTTCTGTTTTGAAGAATATGACAAAATCTTGCAAAGATTTCTCTTAACCTTATTCGTTTGATTTAAATTATTTTACAGGTCTTGGACTTTGTGTCTCAGTATTTACCTGCCTATAAAGCGTATCTTCCAACATTGTATTCCGAAGGGCCGAGGAATTTCGTTAAGGAACGGCTGCTAATAATTGATATCGACGAGGAGAGAAATCCCATATCAGAGAATTGAAATTACATTAAATCGTTCTATGTAATTTAACATTTAGGCATATTGCTTG
>NW_021344133.1:0-214 GCF_001605985.2 Dendrobium catenatum
GCTCTCTCTCTCCCTCTCTCTCTCTTGCACTCCCTTGATCTTTCTTGCTATCTCTCTCTCTTTCTCTCACCCCCTCGCTCTCTCACTCTCTCTCTCTCTTTCTCTCTCTCTCTCTCGATCTCTTGCACTCCCTTGCCCTTTCTTGCTCTCTCTCTCTCCCTCTCTCTCCCTATCTCGCAATCTCTCTCTCCCCCTCTGTCTCTCTCTATCTCTA
>NW_021344134.1:0-548 GCF_001605985.2 Dendrobium catenatum
AAAGCACAAGCATAAGCATCAACAAAAGTGGAATAAATGTAAAAATGGTAAGAATGTTTAGATTTTTTCAAATATTATTTGCTTTGGATGTAGAAAATCTGGACATCTGAAAAGTCAGTGCCCTAGTTTGAAAACTCTTTCTAAAGAAAAGGACAAAGCTAAGCAAATTATAAAATGCGAAAATAATGAAAAGCAAAAAATCTCCTGGGCTGATCTAGTTTCTAAATCATCAGACCATGAGCAAAATGATGTTTAAACCCTTTGTTTATGTATTTTTGTGTGTATATTTTTTATTTGTTGTGTTTTTATTTTTGTTTGTTTTATGTGTTTTTTCTATTTTTAATTTTTGTGTTTTTTGTATGATTTTGAAATATTTTCATATCGGATTCCATGTTTCTTTTTGTGATACATTTGGAATGTGATATGAAGATTTTTATAGTTTGTGTACTTGTATTTTGTTTAGTATTTTTCTATTATTTTATTGCTTTAGATTTTTTTTTATGTTTAAGTATTTTTCTGTGTTTGAAATGTTCGTTAGCCTATATGAA
>NW_021344135.1:0-1449 GCF_001605985.2 Dendrobium catenatum
AGCCCTCGAGCCAACAGTCCTCTGCTGTCCTGTACCCATGCCAGAATCAGTCCTTCCACCCAATCCTTTCTGAGGATAATTTGCTGCTCTGTGCCCCTGCTGTCCACAGTGAAAGCACTGTCCCGTCAACAGGTAGCACCGACCTGCATGTCGTCTGCCACAGTGAATGCACTCTCCAGAACTACCAGATGATACTACCGATGCAGATCGCGATGCAGATCCCTTCAAATCATCGTACCTGCTTTTCTTCTCTCTATCTCTGTCTCTACCTGAATCATCTCGTCGTACCTCATCTCTCCTCCTCCTGGTATCATCATACCTCGATACTGGTGTCACTAAGTCAATCTCTATCAATCGGGCCCGCTCCACCAGCTCAGAAAACTCATGTATCCGGAAGGATACTAGTGGATGTCTCAGCTCTCTGTCCAATCCGTACAGGAATCTATAGCACTTCTCTTCGGCAGTAGGAATCAGATGAGCAGCATACCTCACAAGTGCAGTAAACTCGGTCTCGTACTACATCACTGACTTGCGGCCTTGCTCCAATCTCATGAAAGATTCCTGCATCTGTCGCTGAGCTGACGGTGGTACAAACAACATCCTGAACACTGCGGTGAACTCATCCCATATGATCTCAACATTGGTCTTCCCCTGGAATTTCTCTCTCTGCTGTCCAATCCACCATCTCTCCGCTTCACCCTCAAACAAGAACACAGCCAATGGTACCTTTCGATTCCCCGGACACTGCATGCTGTCAAAAATCTTTTCCACCCTCATGATCCAATCCTCAGCAGCCTGAGGTCCCACAGCCCCTTTGAACAACGGAGGTTTTAGCTTATGAAACATCTGCAAGTGTCTATCAGCTTCTTCCTCTTTGCTCCCACTCATTTTGCTCTGAGCATCCCCCATTACATGTGCAATCGCAGTAGCCAACTGCATCATACTCTCTGAAGGTACTGGGGCTGCGCTGTGTTGCTCATTCGGTATACTGGATTCTGCCGGAGGATCCATATCTTTTCACCTGCACAATTCAGAAGAAATGATACACACATGTAATGATGTATGCCAATGAAGCTCTTACAGCTACCCATTCTACCTAACTCTCAATCCAAACCTACAACTCTGGTAAGTATCCATTCTTCCAATAACACTGCTCTGATACCAAACTTGTCATGCCCCAAGATCTAACTTGGAAAGAATGTCAATTAACCAGCCATTTATCAGAGTTACCTACAATTCTCCAATTGATCATCGTCTAAACAAAAATCTATAAATTAAAAACATCAATAATAAGTCGATTCATATCTCAAAAGTTCATGTACAATACTCAGGAACTATACTACAATCACAAGTACAAAAATCTATCCTATCCTGAGTACAAAAGATTCACTATCAATCAAAAGATAAAAACATATAGATCCGGATCAATTCCTATCTTCTGCTCCCTTG
>NW_021344136.1:0-757 GCF_001605985.2 Dendrobium catenatum
CATGTGACTAAGGGAGACATTGAGTTAAACCATGTGATAACTGAAAATCAATTTGCTGACATCTTTACTAAACCACTGGTCTTCGACACTTTCAGTTCTTTAAGGACCATATTGGGTGTGATTGACATAACTGCATGAAACTTAATTTTTTAGTTACTTTCTTTTCTTTTTTATTTTTTTGTTTTTTTTTTAGTTTTAGGTGTGTTTTACTTTCTTTTGATTTTTTCTTTCTCTTACTTAATTTTCAAAATCATCGTTGAAATGATAACATATTCCATATTTTTTAAAAAAAATTTGTAGTCAATGTGGTTTTCGTCTCTTAATCTCCTAGATGGTAAAAAGATTTTGTGATTGTCTCTTTCTCTAACCTATTTTAGTGGCATAGTTTTCTTTTCTAATCAAAAGTCTATCTCAAATTAAAGATTGTTTATGAAATTGAGATTTTTTTTTAAGCTTGCTTAAACAAATCTATCTTGTATTTATAATGTTTAAAGTCTCTTTGTCACATCAAGATCCTTCGTTACTCTTGTATTTAATTATTAATTCTGTTTGTGGTAAATATTCCTTATGTTAGAGAGAGAGCTCCTATTCTCTAATATCTGAGAAGATATATTCACAACTAAGTTTTTATTTAAGAGATCATAAAAGAGAATGTAGCGTGCAAAAATAAAAATTTTTGGCCAATGATGCAAACAAAAGAAGAGCAAAGACGCCAAAATTAAAAAAAAAATCTATAAAAAGATGCGCAAAGCGCCAC
>NW_021344137.1:0-217 GCF_001605985.2 Dendrobium catenatum
GATATTTCGACTTATCATCCTCCAAATCAGGCGACAACCATCCTTTCATCCACTGAATAAGACTCCTCGGACCATGGGGGAATGATGCGGTGCTTCATATTGCAACTATTAGTATGCTTATTTTGCATTTCTTAATTTAACGTTATGAGTTGCCTTCCCACTATCCTAGTTTGCTTCTTAAGGTAAAATAGTACAAAGTAGCTTTTGGTGATGCTTA
>NW_021344138.1:0-283 GCF_001605985.2 Dendrobium catenatum
TGAATTTTTAGGCGATGCAAATATGATATAAAGGCCTACGTTACGACGGAAATGAGGCCTTGAAGGCGCTCGGACGACGTCCGATCGACAAACAGACAACGCCATTACGTCCGGAACGTCGTCAACATTAAGAAAATATATTTTTTTTATCAATTTGGATTGTTTGAGGTGGTGGCACAAATTCCGAGATGATTCAAACACGACAATACGCATTTCGATAAAGATCAGGCCTCGACGATGTTTGGACGATGTCCGATCGTGAAACGGACTGCGTCATTGGATC
>NW_021344139.1:0-330 GCF_001605985.2 Dendrobium catenatum
TCCATTGAATAAATAATTTTTCAGTTGTCCTTTTTTTTTATCTTATTTATGATTTCCTGAAAATCACTATCCTGGGATAAATAATTACCAATTCTATCTTTCAATGTTGACTGAACTATCAATATTTTTAGGATTCACTCTTGGAAGCTCTAATTTATAAAAATACTTAATTTTCTGGTCTTGCTGAGTAACTAATTTGTATTGTTTGAAATCTTTCTACTTAATGCATCTAGAATCGCATCTAACTTTTTAGATGGTATTGTATATCCAAATCATAATTTTTAATGAGCTCGAACCATCGTCTGTCTTAAGTTGAGTTCTTTTTGATTA
>NW_021344140.1:0-513 GCF_001605985.2 Dendrobium catenatum
GAAAGCGGTGCTTTTAAAACATCTGAGATGGAAAAAGAAAATTTTTTGGCATGGTTTCTGAGACGATTCTGTGGCTCCGGACTTTCCTTAGCTATCTTTTCTTCTGTTGCCTGGATGGTGGTTCCACTTGTTTCATGAGATGCTGTTCTTTATGCTGGCTGCTGGAGGCTGAGGAAATTTTTGATCGGACGATGATGAATGCTGAACCTGTTTCAGCTGCCCCTTGGATGGTCCTTTGGGCAACCAGGGGCTATGCTCATATCCAGACCCAATCGTGCTTTTGACCCTTTCGAGTATTTGAGCATTTTTCTGAGTCCTTGGGCTATTGCCCAGCTGCTTTTTGCTTCATTTAATCTGTTGAACTGTATTTTCATTTCTTTAGAATCCTTAATCTCTTTTAGTTGTTTGAGATTTTGGATTATAGTTTTTTGATTACTTTACTTGTAATCTCCTTTAGCAATGAGATAGGCTTCTAGCCCCAAAAATTCCCAAAAAAAAAAAAAAAATGTTTTT
>NW_021344141.1:0-353 GCF_001605985.2 Dendrobium catenatum
AAAAATTTCGTACAGACGATCAAAAGTAATTCGTTTAAATGTTAGTTGAAAACTGTCCCCCACTATGAATCGACGTCTGTTCGTCTGGACGAACCAAAAGTTCGTACGGACGAAGTTCACAATTAAAACTACCTTATCCATTCAACTGCTGCATTCAATCGTCCCAACGTTTGAGAGAGAAAAAATTTCGTCCTGGACGATCATTCAGATCGTACAAACGAACTACATTAAAAATTGCTCTCAAGACATTTCATATCACGCAAACTGAATTTTACACACATTGTCCCGTACGAAAAATTTCGTCCCAGATGATTTTCACATTTTTGGATTTTTAAATTTTTATTAAAGAAAAT
>NW_021344142.1:0-223 GCF_001605985.2 Dendrobium catenatum
TAAATATCAAACTTCTCAAATATCTCTATCCAAATTTTCAAACTTTCAAACCTAATTCCCAAATCTAAACTCATTCCGTTACTAGCTAGATAATACGTATCTCTACGTATCTGATTGACGACTAACCTTAATCGAAAGTTCTCTCTCATTACCGGAAGGGGTAATTAACTATAGGGGCTTGCACCCTATGATTCACCGACACTCCGTTTTAAGAGGCAATGGA
>NW_021344143.1:0-269 GCF_001605985.2 Dendrobium catenatum
CTATTTCAATACTTTCAGTCACATCCACCTCCACCACCAACTGATCAGGATCCGTCTGACTAGATTGTCTGTGTTTGCTTTGTAGTTTTTTCTTTTTTTTCTTCTGTGCTTTTAGTTGATCCTCCTTTTTGTGCTGTCAAAAGGGGGAGAAGTTTGTTGTAATGTTGTAATGCCTATTTATCTAAATGCAGTATCTTTTGTTTCATACTTGCTTGTAGTATCTTTTTTTTCCTCTTGTGTTTAATTTAAAAAAAAAAAACAAAAAAAAA
>NW_021344144.1:0-421 GCF_001605985.2 Dendrobium catenatum
GATAGGTCTTACATCCTTGGTTAACGTCGCCAGAATGCCGTCAAGGGACTTCCATTTAACTTCTCAACAATGTTAAATTTCTACCTGATGTTGAATTTCCTCCTGTCGCAGAACGTTTTTCTTGCAAGACTTTTAATAGATTAATACCCGACGACGGACGTCTTCCTGTCGTCAGTAGACTTCTACTCGTCTTCTATCCGACGTTGAACTTCTACCCGACGTCGGACTTCTTCCTGTCGTCAGCAGACTTCTTCTCGTCAGCGGACTTCTTCCCGACGTCGGACTTCTGCTCATCAGCGGACTTTTACCTGACGTCAGACTTCTGCTCGTCAGCAGACTCCTACTCAGGTCTTCTACCCGACGAAGGACTTCTCCTTTTCGTCGGACTTCTGCTCGTCAGCGGACTTCTACTCGTCGTCAG
>NW_021344145.1:0-261 GCF_001605985.2 Dendrobium catenatum
TGGATTCAAGAAGTTGATTAGTGAGTAAGTTTGGCATAATTTTAATTTAATTTGGATTAGATTGGGATTGAATTGAATTCAATTGAGCTAAATAATAAATTATTAGATTGAAATATATAAACATGTAAATATTTACATGTATTTGTATTTAGGGTATAATTTTAATTTTTTTTAAATAAAATTAATATTACTAGATATGTAATGTTATTGATTGTTTTTAGGGATGCTAAAATAAAATATAATTAGAAATAATTCAAATTT
>NW_021344146.1:0-204 GCF_001605985.2 Dendrobium catenatum
CCTAGAAATTTATTTTGACGTCTAAAAATAGTTGTGTAGTACAATAAAAATTTTAAAATATCTTATACAATTTCTATTATTTTGATAATTTTCTGAAAATGTGCATTTTTGTCTAATAGGATTCTTTGTTGTCTATCATTATGACATTTTTGACATTTTCTAAACTCAATTATTTTTTATTTGTTGCAATACATTGAAAATGAA
>NW_021344147.1:0-250 GCF_001605985.2 Dendrobium catenatum
TATAAGAAAGCTTCATGTGTTCACAAAATTCTCTCTCTCTCATTTTTAATAACTGAATTATTTAGAACTAGGCTGGTTTCATCAATCTTAACAATTTTCTCATCAAGCAAGAGGTAATTGGGTTTTTTTTTTTTTAATTCTAGTAAATTGTGATATTTTGCTTCCCTTCTGATGCACAAGTTGGCTTTTGTATTAGCTTGTTATATTCTTCACATATTGATTATTACATAGGATGGATATTATTTTATTC
>NW_021344148.1:0-251 GCF_001605985.2 Dendrobium catenatum
TTAACATTGTTGATGGCTCCGTTAGAGAAAATGATAAAATCATCAGTAAAGCAAAGATGAGAAACAGGCAAGCCACCCTTGGTACGAAAATAAAGAGAATTATGACCTTTGTATAACTCCTCCATACCCCTAGAAAGATAATCCATCACAATAATGAATAAAGCCAGAGATAAGGGGTCACCTTGTCTCAAACCTTGCGAAGATTTGAAAAAATCATGTTTACCACCATTAATAATAATAGAAAAAAAAAA
>NW_021344149.1:0-272 GCF_001605985.2 Dendrobium catenatum
TTGAAAAACTCAACATAAGCTATCTGGGCCAGTCATTAGAATGAAATCAATGGCTAACAAACCATTTAATAATTATCTAACAATCCACATAAGCACTTCCCTAAACTCTCTATGGATTTATATTTATTAAATTTTGAATTCCTAGGTCAAAAATTGACCTAAGAATTTAAATTTTTTATTTTTTTCACCAAACATCAAATAGTCATAAATAATTTTGGAGATGTGTAAAGAATCATCTCTAAAAATTTGAGCTCAATTAGATTTTTCAATTC
>NW_021344150.1:0-302 GCF_001605985.2 Dendrobium catenatum
CCAAATTCTCTTTATCTCCTTAAAACATTATGTTGATTGTTTAGGAGATAGCTATATATTCATTCATTCTAGTATGATTATTCACTTGTAATGGGATATGGTTTCCCCTTCCTACGATGTGGTACATCTTGCTTCAGATGTTAACATCCTTGCCCAGTGGATTTTGATCTTCTAGTAGAAAGTCAATCCACTGCTTCTTTTTAGTGACATATTTCCCTATTGAAAATTTATCCTTAGCTGCAAGAGCAGTCTCTTTGGATGCATAAAATGTTGCTTGTACTTTTCACAGGGTCCCATTAGTT
>NW_021344151.1:0-274 GCF_001605985.2 Dendrobium catenatum
GAAGTATTTGATTCTTTTTTCAATAAAGTCATTATACAATATTATCAAAAAAATGTAAAGTTTATGATTTTTTTTTTAATTTATAAATTATAATGAAATACAAAATTTTACTTAAAATTTTAGCTTATATATATAACTTTTATTATTGACTTTTTTATATATTAAATTTGTCTACCCTAAAAAAAATGCTTGATCCGCAATATTGTATGCGTAAACACTTAGAACTATCAGTTGTGTAAGGATAAAAAAAAGTTACATATTGATTTATAATTAA
>NW_021344152.1:0-251 GCF_001605985.2 Dendrobium catenatum
GATTGTTAAGTTAGAAAGCCTTCATATTTAAAGAAAATGATACGTTCGTCCTGGACGAAAAAAGTTCATTCTGCACGAAAATTATCGTTCGTCTGGACGAAAATATTTCGTACAGACGATCAAATTCGTCCAAAATGTAACGGGTTTTCGTAATCAACACAACTTACGATACGACTCTTCGTACAGACTTTTGACTTGACCGATCGTACAAACGAAAATAATTTCGTACAAACGATCTAAAAGTAACTTGT
>NW_021344153.1:0-372 GCF_001605985.2 Dendrobium catenatum
GGAGACAAGAGTCTGAAAGATCATAATTGGCAGGAGACCAGGGTCTGAACGACCATTTTATAGTGATGGAGGTTGGAATTACCATAGTAGGCGACGGAGGTTGGAAAGATCGTAGTCAGCAGGAGATCGGGGTTTGAAAGACTGTTGTAGTAGGGTGGTACTCTGCTAGAACTCTAGGCGTCAGGTGGTGACCCAGTAGAAGTTTGGGCCTCGAGTGGTGGTTCGGTAGAAATCTGGACCTCAGGTGGTGGTCCGACAGAGCTCAGGACCTCAAGTGGTGGTCCGAGAGAGCTGAGGGCCTCAAGTGACGATCCGACGGAGCTCAGGACTTAAAGTGGTGGTTCGGCGGAGCAACGACATTTGGCGGTGGTC
>NW_021344154.1:0-251 GCF_001605985.2 Dendrobium catenatum
AAGATATGAATAACAAGAATGTATGATGTCTCTTACAAATAAAATTATTTCTATCTATTTTAAAATTTTAGATATTTCCTTTAACTAAATTCTATAAAATTAATCTTCTCATCAGATGCTTTTCTGTTTTAAATTTGTACATTCCAGAAGGCATTTGTAGGCGCCCGTTGTCTCTTTGATTCTCCACCTCATAATGATTGTATCTAATTAGCACTTGGAATATTAACTAACCACAAGACTAATCTCGTCAT
>NW_021344155.1:0-221 GCF_001605985.2 Dendrobium catenatum
GATGAATCTGAGAGGAAAACATATCGAATCAGTTATAAAAATCGAATCTTGAAAGAAATGAATTCATTTTATAAATTGACAATAAGAGCTCTTGAGGATAATAGGATACCCCCCAAACATGAAGATTTTACAAATCCTAAATATATGGAATCCCTTAGAAGACAAACAAATGGAAGAAAACTTAGGAATACTTTTCCTAATGTTAAATGTAATAATTGTGG
>NW_021344156.1:0-312 GCF_001605985.2 Dendrobium catenatum
TAGATCGCAACATGTTTTGAATAAAAACCTGAGAGTTTAAGGCCATCGAAAAAAGCACATATCAAATCCTGATTTGGCCTTCACAGCCCAAATTACCAACCAGGGTAAATTGAAAAGGGGAAGCCAATTTTAGAACTTCTTCATCCGAAAGCAAAACAGCTGGCACTCCATTAAATGTAAATTGAGTTAAAGAGGGAAGGGTATCACCTGCCAAGGAGCTAGAGAGGACCTCCTTAAAAGAACACGACTGAGGAGGAGAAGGAACCCCCAAATCCAAGCTAATGAAACCTTTATTTGTATCTTGAACATGGG
>NW_021344157.1:0-274 GCF_001605985.2 Dendrobium catenatum
AGGTTCCCATCCCACCACGCTAAGAAAAGCGTGTATATGCGGGGAAATCCGTGGCGATACGAACTTCGAAAAAGAGATTTAGGTGATTACCCGCTTCGTCACAAGCGTCGGGACGCACGTCCTCCCACCACGCTAAGAAAAGCGTGTATAGGTGGTCATTTTGTCTCGACGCATGCGTTGAAACGGGTTCTTGGAGTTTTAGGGTTTAGAATGATTATACCTTGGCGGCCGTCGGTACGAGGATCGAGGGAGAGAATCATTTACTTTCAATTAT
>NW_021344158.1:0-353 GCF_001605985.2 Dendrobium catenatum
CATATATCCATCACTTAATGTTGTAGCACTGCATGTCAAATCCATACTTACTATAAAAATGAAGGCTTCAATGTCGCAGTAGTGTTTCTGGTACCACTGCGCAACTCAGCACCTTTGTTCTCAAAGACACATTGCCATTACATTGCTGTTAAAATAGAAATTTGTATTTTTCATTTTTAATTAGTTTCAAAATTGTGAGTTGTTACAACATATTTCCTACATAAAGCATCTGTTGCAAATCTGTTTTCATGAATTATGTTTTGATGATTAGCAATCACTCTTGTTTCTCTACGACTGCCTCTTCTACTGACATTTCAGGGCCATAAGATCGGACAGAAATCAGAACCAACTCA
>NW_021344159.1:0-203 GCF_001605985.2 Dendrobium catenatum
CGAGCATATAACATTAAAATCAAATAAGGTTTGAAAAATTATTATAAATATAATTTAGCTCCAAAGTAGTCATGTAACCTATCCATTTTTATCTACAAAATCTAAGGAATCTAATAAAATTAAAATTACTCCATTTTTTGTCAAAATAATATCATATATAGCAAATAAAAACTTATGCATATATTAATGTATTTAAAGATATA
>NW_021344160.1:0-276 GCF_001605985.2 Dendrobium catenatum
ATAGTGAAACTCATAAATCATAGATTTTGCAATAAATAAAGATGCAAGAAATAAAAAAAGAAAAGTAAAAGCAAAATCAAGAATAAACCCACAATAGATTTATAGTGATTTTGTGACCCTTGACCTACATCCACTCCTTAGAGTCCTCCACTATAAATATTCCAGTAAAACTTATCGACTCTCCTTTTCCCCACAATAAGGTGGAGAAGCCTTTATAAATCTCTTTTACCTCCTTGGTTCAACAGAGTAGCTGAATTCCTTTCAACTTCCTAGTGC
>NW_021344161.1:0-878 GCF_001605985.2 Dendrobium catenatum
AATAAATATATGTAAGCATGATTCCATTAGCAACAAGCGATGCTTTCATGTATGAACCAACTAATCTATGCCTTCTGATACTTGGAAATGTACTAAGCCTAATATAATTTGAGAGGGTGATTACTTCACATTTTATTATGTTTCATACATCATTACTTGCAATTAATTTTGAACATCTTTATTTATCATGCGGCTTAACATATTTATTGCTATTTGAGACTTGCGTGTACATTAAAGTTTTATTTGGGACAATTTTCTTCTTACTTTCTAAAATGGGTTTCTAACACCAAAATTTCTAGTTGAAAAAATCTTTTATCTAAAAGTTGTTTTAATAAGCAGTAAAAAAGCCATACCAAACGAAGCCTAAACAACGATAGAAATTTCAAAAATTAAACGAAGTGGTAGCTGGGATTTAAATGTGGAACAAAGAAAATAAATTTTAGTGGCTAATTACAAAAAAAATCTCACAGAATTTGATCCGTCATTATTATTTTCTAATACAATTATTTTTTTAAAAAACTTTAAAAAAATAACGGTCAAAAACTATCTCAAATAAAATCATTACAACTTGAACATTCAAAAAATATGAAGATGGTCGAGTATCAAGAAAGGCAGGACGTATATATCCTAATTTATGGTTTAATCAGAGAGGTTTACGCAGGAAAAGATTCAGATAGTTCAGAATTTTATTGTTATTTTTTTCGAAAAAAAAAATAAATTTTCCTTTGTATTATTCAAATTAAAATTATTTTTAATAATTTTTGTGCCGTTCTGAACCAGGCTAAAGAGCTCTGCTTCTATTTTATCAAACTTTTGTGATGTGGCATACCAAAAAAAAATTTTCTGAAGCCTAGAATATGGTTTATTGGGCTAGCAAT
>NW_021344162.1:0-244 GCF_001605985.2 Dendrobium catenatum
TTTAAATTGAATCCGGAGCTTAAGAAGGCTGTTGTTCCTAATAACAGGAATACTGGTGGTAATGAGACTAAACAAGTTTATGTTCCTGTTCATAATACTATAGAAGATAAAACTATGCCTGTGGATCAGCCTACTACTGCTCCCGTGGTTCAAGCGGAAAAGTTTGTTATTCCTTCAGATAACAGTAATGGGGGAGTGGGAAATATAGAGATGCCTATGGAAGAGTTTGTTACTCCTCCAGATA
>NW_021344163.1:0-412 GCF_001605985.2 Dendrobium catenatum
TCAATACCATAATCTAATTAAGGGATCTTTGATTTGTTACGAAAGGAATACAAAGTAAAATGAATACAATAACTTTAAATTATAGTGTTTTATAAATATTTTAAAGTTGGTTGCTTAGGCAAAAAACAAATATAGGAAATTATTTTTTGATTTGACTTTAAGTAAAATGAATCAATATAAATTTGGCGGCAGTGCAGCCAATGATAGTGGTCAGCTGCCTAATCCAAATGATCGATGGTGACCGCATTGCCTCAGGGGCAGGAGGTGAGTGATGACAACAATCCATAATGGTGGGAAGAAAATCACAGTTGGCAAGTAATGGCGTGTGGCAATGGGTAGCATATTTAGAAATAGGCCAAATTTTAAATTTACCAAAAATAAACTAAGAGATGAGTTTCAATAACATCAAAAT
>NW_021344164.1:0-217 GCF_001605985.2 Dendrobium catenatum
TTAAATAATTTTAATTAATTATATTAATTTGAATTATTAATACATGTTCAATTTGAGTTTATTCTTGATTTATATAAAAATTGTTATTTTTTGTGTAAGAATCCACCAAAGTGAAAAAAATACAAAGGTTGTTTAATTGGAATTTTAATGACACTAAAATCATATGATTTCGATAAGAAACAAAAACTTTGTCCAAAATAGTGTAATAAAATTGATT
>NW_021344165.1:0-499 GCF_001605985.2 Dendrobium catenatum
TAATTAATTGTGTTATTTTTAATTAATCATTATTAATTATAATTAATTATAATTTATTAAATTTAATTATTATTAATTGAAATTAATTAAGATTAATAATAAAAAAAGATTGCTTCCTACCTTGCCTCCCGCCGACAGTCGCTGACGACCGCCGGTCCGCCGGCCCCGAAGGTATAATTTCTAAACTCAGGCTCCCGTCCTCGACGTGTACGACGGACCGGAAAACCGCCTATACACGCCTTTATTGCGCGTGGTGGGATGGGACCCCGGTCCGACGCCTACGACGAGGCGGACAGTCGCCTCCCCTCTCGCTTTCTTACCTCGTCATGCGTGGCGAGTCAGTGGTCTACCCATGCACGCCTTTGTTGAGCATGGTGGGAGGGGCAACTGGCGCGACACCTACGATAAAAATTAGCGAGCAACCCTCATCCTCTTATCTCGACTAACGTGTCAGGCCGACGGTCTACCAAATGAGAAAGAGCAGTGGACTTTTGAACTT
>NW_021344166.1:0-439 GCF_001605985.2 Dendrobium catenatum
GTCTTTAATTAAAGCACTTCTCGACCCCGAGATTTGTTCAGCCCAGTTAGTTGCAACTTCAAAAGGTGAGGCATTTTACTTCAAAGAGGTTCATGGAGTTACCTTTTCAGATGAAGACTTGCTCTTGAGAATTGCTGACCATAACCGTCCCCTTTACATTACAGTAGATGTGAGAAACTTTAAGTTATCAAGAGTTCTTGTTGATCCGGGTGCATCGGTCAACATAATGAACTTAAAGACCCTCACGTACATTATAGTTGATACTAGCAAGCTCTCAACCGATAGGTTGGTGCTTCGTGGGTTCAATGAAAAGGGCGAGAGGGCTTTGGGTTCAATCACCTTACTCTTACAAATAGGAGATTTGAAAACTGAAGCTAAATTTCATATAATTTATTCGGCAACGTCCTTTAATGCTCTTTTAGGTAGACCTTGAATTCAT
>NW_021344167.1:0-276 GCF_001605985.2 Dendrobium catenatum
TCTTATCAGAATTCCATTTAATCCAAATGCGGCCAGGTGTAGCAAGATCAAAATTATTGAAGCTTAGTTCATTTTCAAAAACTTTGTGAGTAGAACATAACCAAGGGTCTTGAAGGTTAGAAGAGAGGATACGATTTTCAAGAATACAAATTAAGTCAAGCTTATGCTCTTTGACCAAATTCCTGCAGGAAAAAACTTTGTCCGGGTTATTGAAACCCCTAATATTCCAGGCTGCCAGCGTTGGACAATTCATAAGAAACTTATGATTTTTGATTA
>NW_021344168.1:0-1091 GCF_001605985.2 Dendrobium catenatum
ATAATTAAGTAAATTAATTAAATAATTAATAGTATAATTAGTGCATAAATTAATTATCATTAAATAAGTTTAATTAATATTTGTAATTTATTGATTATTATAACTATTAGTGGTATAATTAAATCATTAGTATGAGTATTAGTGAAATAATTTATATTTTCAAAAAATAATTAACTAATCAATATTAGTTTATCATGTGCTCATTGATTTTTCAATTATATTGTATGAATTCAAATTGTATTTTTATGTTGTATGCAATTATCTTGAATTAATAATTATCTTCTTCACATTTAAATATCTAATTGTCATAAATCCTGAAATATATTAGCAAATAGTTTCTTCAGATTTAACATGTCTTACCAAACAATTTTTAGGATTTAACACCATCAATATTTATTAAATCCAAATTTACAGAATTTAATAAATCTCACCAAAGTTAAATCCCACTTATTACCAAATAGCCCCTAAGGAATAACATTGAATCGTATTGATAGAAATCTCATAAGAAATTCATTGTAGAATCTTATTTTATAAGAAGAAGAGCAACAAAGCCTTGATTAGAACCGAAGCAACTTAGAGTTTCTCTTCAAGAGGCCATCTTTAGTAGGGGTTGTTTGGCAGTGGGTTTTAAGTAGGATTTGCGTCGGATTTATGCTACATCCTGCCAAACGGAAAAAATGGGTGATATAAATCCTCATCCTGCGTAAATCCGGATTTAGCATTTTTTTGCCGTAAATCCCGAATTTACAGAATCCGTAGATCGGCAGATTTAAGGGATCTACAACTCGCACCATGTCCTTGTCGTGGAGAAGGATAATCCGTCGTGACTTTTGATCCGACATCGGAGGAAGAGGCGAAAAACTTCTTTAGCGACTCTTTCAACACACTACTTCATAGCAACGAAGAAAACCCTAGAGACCTCCACCTAAATTAGTAATTAACTTGGTTTAGCATAATTCTAGTATAATTAGCAAATCCTTGATTGCCTCCTTCTAAAATATTAATAATTAATAGTATAACTAAGTAATATAATTAAGCTTAATTAAATAATTAATTATACAACTAGTACTTAAAATGAATGGAATTAGCAT
>NW_021344169.1:0-257 GCF_001605985.2 Dendrobium catenatum
GTCAAAAGATCTTAGTCAGGTAAAGATGATCAGAGGATCGTCGTCAAGTGATGGTGGTTATATCATTGTAGTCTAGTGATAGTGGCAGAAGGTTGTAAGGAAATGATGACGAGGAGACTACGGTGGTTGAAGCACCATAGTTAGCAATGAAGCACCATAATTAGCAATGATGTTTGGAAGACCATAGTTAGAGGATGATCAGAGGATTGTAGTCAGATGGTGGTGCTAAGAATCATAATCAGGTGATGGGGATTGGA
>NW_021344170.1:0-211 GCF_001605985.2 Dendrobium catenatum
TTGCCGTTCGACTTCGCTCCATCTCCGGCGTTCCCTTCTTGTCGGGTTTGGAAGTTACGACATTTTGAGCGGAAACAACACAGGAGCTCGCTAGCTGGGAAGGTAACTTTCTCCCTCCCGCGCGCTTCTTCGGCCTGCTCCCGTGAAAACAGAGAAAATGGGGGGAGGGGATTTTCTTTTTTATTATTATAATTATTTATCTAAATTATAA
>NW_021344171.1:0-359 GCF_001605985.2 Dendrobium catenatum
TACTAAATTGTGATATATTACTTTAAATTATATAATGAAAAAAGTTTTATTTAATTTTATTTTATTTAAATAATATACAAACTATCATTGAGCTAACTATCAAGCATTTAGTTGGACAATAAATGTGTTTGCTCATGAACATAAATGAAAGAGTTGGATTGTGTTCATTTAACCTTCTAATTTTAAAGAAATATTTAGATTTATTTAATTACTAACTTGAATGAGGATTAATTGAGCCAAATCCGAGTTGTTCATGAGTACATTAGTTCACTTACAACCATATAAGTAGTGTTTAAGAGTTATAATCACAATTGTATAATATAATCGTAGCTAACAAAATTAAATATAATAATGATAAA
>NW_021344173.1:0-861 GCF_001605985.2 Dendrobium catenatum
TCCAGTGGTTGATAGCTTAGATCCATGTGTCATTCCTAGGCTTCCTACACAAGAGTCTTAGGACCTTACCCTACCGGATGTAGGAGCTATTTCCCTACAGGCTCCTCCTTCACCTCATGAGGTATATGTCCCTCTCCCTGTAGAGAATGCCACTTCTCTGACAATCGATCTTGGGACAGTCGAGAAGGAAGGAATTGACCTAGATCTTGAGATAGAGGAAGAGCTAGTTACAGAGTCTCAGTCAGATCCTAACCCGAAACTTACAGGAATCATTGCTCTCCTGGATTCTGAAGAGTTGTTTGATATGGCCGAATATAAAGGATACTTACCCCTCGACCCTAAGTCAATTGGGGATAGACCAGTTGAGGAGGTAGTATAAGAGATAAGAAACATTCTGTTAAATAAAGAGGGAATGGATTCTTTTGATCCATACCTGGATGACCTCCTTGGAGAGGAAGACGACTATGTTGGTAGTGTCTCCATGGTCGAAACTAGAGGTTCCAACAAGGAGGCCGAACCTGGTAGACGCCGGCTTGCTAAAGACGATGACCCACAGGTTGCTGGGTCCGATTCAGATGAGTCCATAAGGGCTAGGGGTGAAGAACATATTAAAGATTTGGAAAACCAGTTGACAACTATGATGTCACAAGTCAGAGAAATGCATGAAAGATTCAATAAGTCAGAGCAGGATTCACTTAAGATTCAACAAACGGTTCGAGAGATTGTGGAAAAAGTTAGAAAGATAGAATTTGGTCCCAAGCCTCCTGAGTTGACACCAGTGATTCCTCCTTGCCTATCAGAGGCATCTCCAGCAGCACCTACAATTCCCCCTGCTCCTTCAACTCTACCCCAGAAAGACAT
>NW_021344174.1:0-253 GCF_001605985.2 Dendrobium catenatum
GCTTATCATCATTTTCAACCGAGTTACACACAAATAGCTCCTCTTTGATAAATTCGATGTCTTGAATGCATCGATATAGTCTATTTTATATTCAGACAAAATTTGAATAATGTCATCCCCTGGTCAAGACACATCAATCTTCATTCTGCGATGTCTTGTCTACCAATACTAATCGATTAGCATCTCATTTGCTTGCATTAACCATGCCGCATATGTAGAGGTCAACTGTTTATACAAATAACTATATGAAAAA
>NW_021344175.1:0-233 GCF_001605985.2 Dendrobium catenatum
AAAGTTTATATGTTTAAGTCATGCGTAATGCCCTTCGTAACACCGTCTACTTTAATCAAATTTTCTTTTCTATAGATTAGGACTCTACATTTTAATAGGAGTAGACATTCTAGAGGTGGACAATACCCTTCGTTGCACCATCCTAATTTAATCTAGTTTTTTTTAACTTTAGGTTTGAATTCTTCGTTTCCTTAAGATTAGACGTGCTAGTGGTAGAACATGCCCATCGTGGA
>NW_021344176.1:0-862 GCF_001605985.2 Dendrobium catenatum
AATAACTGATAAGAACAAAATATGTATATTATTACTTAATTCAGCTCATAATTTTTATGTTTTAAAATTTTTCATATGAAAATTATAAAAGTACAAGTTAATTTTTTATATAAAAATAAAATATCAACTATTTTGTTATTATTAAAATTTTATTATGTGATAAAGATTTTTTTTAGAATAAAAAATCACATTGTTAAGAATTTTGGCTTATTATGCCCTTTATTTATGTTTTGTCCATACATGTAAATGCCATGCAAGCCCCAAATGGGATCACAAGCTACCGAATTTGTCCTTGCTGATCGTTAGTCATTCGGCGGTTCGCTTCCGGCTTTCTACTCTTTGACACCTTGACCATCAAGATTGTGTTCAACTGAAAGCTGGCAGCGTCACCACGTCGTACCCAAACACGCAAGCTGCTATAGCCACGGGTTCAGTTGTGGGTCAAAAAAAATTGGTCCCGAAACATATCTATTGCATCAACCGTCAAAGAAAAACTGGTCGCACCGGCGACTTTGGAACGTGTTGTGGAAAATCGCGACACTCTAGAAACACCAATCCCTTGCAATGGTAGAGGAAATATTATCTCGGGAGATCAGTTGCAGGAGGTCGTCCGAAGATTATTTAAAATGTGTCATATCAGCGATATTAAGCCATTATATCAAGTAGTACCAAGATGTTATACCAAGTGCACGGATGACGTGGCACATTTTGGTTGGTCTCCGAATGACGTTCAGCATCCGCACAAAATAATTAATCTCACTGTTAGAAGATCCGCTCGAACCTAAAGCTTCACATTATTTTTATTATTATTTAAATTTTGAACATATTTAATTATAAATTTACATTATATATATTGTTGCGG
>NW_021344177.1:0-874 GCF_001605985.2 Dendrobium catenatum
GGTTTCCCTAACATAATTGGGCACAACTGTTAGAAATTTGACCTGAAAGTATGGGCTACGACTCTCTCTAACACCAAGGTCGGTGATATAAGTCCAATCACGAGAGGTATACTCAGTCAAATGCACCCCTAAAGGAGCAACTCCTAGAATAGAATTCAATAAGACAAAAGGATGTTCAGGGTTCAACTTAGGCTCATACTCTTTCAAATTCAAGTTACTATCTTCCAAGCTCACATTACTATCTTCAAAAGGATCAGGTTTGGTTATCACCCTAAGATCACTGAATCCGGGGTCACTTAAGTCAAGGTTTAAGACAACTACTAACTTCAATTTCCTCATTTCCAATTTGAAATTATCCACCTTGTCATCAGAATTATTCAAAATTAAACCCAAATTATTCGGAGCTGTTTCAATAATTGGATCAGAAACTTCAGAGTTTAATTTCAGTGTGTTCACGGTTAGGTCAGCTTCTTTCGAGGTCATATTACTATCGTCCAGGCAAAACTTATCCAAAGAAATATCCTTGCTGAGACTAGGATCAGGGTGGGCTAAGGAGTCGATGCTTAAAGGTTCCAACTTTCCTAGTTCAAGGTTCAAGTCATGCCGGTAGTCTGACTCAATCACTTCAGTCTCATCCTCAGAGAAGTCCGCGTTATCAATATTATCCACGAAATGGGTGTAATCAGTCTCGGGTTCAGTAGAATTCTTCTTCTTACTGCAATTCTTCACTAAGATAACACTTGGAGGGTCAAAGACTGAGGAAGCTACAGGTTGACTGAGCTGGCCAGAAGTAGGTCCAAGTGGAGAGTCATAAGGGATTTGTCCAACAGAAGACTCGCTAAAGGGTCGGTCATTAAGACTAAGAGAAGACCTA
>NW_021344178.1:0-297 GCF_001605985.2 Dendrobium catenatum
ACTGGATTCTGGAGCGTCCTCTCATCTAACCCCCGACAAGAGCAACCTCCAGCAATCCACGCCTTACAATGGCTTCGATACGATTTCAGTCGCAAATGGAAGTAACCTGTCAATACAGAACTCGGGCCAAGGTCTTCTACCCTTACCCGAGTCCAATAGTAAGCTTAATCTGAAAACATACTTCATGTTCCATCAATTTCTCATAATCTTCTATCTGTATCAAGATTAACATTTGACAACAACATCTCCATTTTTTTTATCGCTAACGAATTTGTCATTAAGAATCTCCAGGACAAT
>NW_021344179.1:0-405 GCF_001605985.2 Dendrobium catenatum
CTCTCTCTCTCTCTCTCTCACTCACTCACTCTCTCTCTCTCTCCCTCTCTCTCTCTCACTCTCTCTCTCACTCTCTCTCTCCCTCTCTCTCTCTCCCTCTCTCTCTTGCTCTCTCCCTTGATCTCTCTTGCTCTCTCTTGTTCTTTCTCTAGCTTGCTCTTTCTCTAACTTGCTCTCACTTGCTCTCTCTCTCTCTCCCTCCCTCTCTCTCTCTCTCTCCCTCTCTCCCACTCTCTCTTTCTCCCTCTCCCTCACTCTCTCTCTCACTCTCTCTCTCCCCCTCTTTCATGCACTCCCTTGCTCTCTCTTGCTATCTCTCTCTCTCCCTCTCTCTCTCTCTCCCTATCTCACTCTCTCTCTCTCTCTCTCTCCATCTCTCTCTCCCTCTCTCTCTCTCTCTATGTC
>NW_021344180.1:0-290 GCF_001605985.2 Dendrobium catenatum
GTTTAGAATTTGAATAGGGATTAGTTCAATATTGAGCTCTTATTTTTAGATTCGAGGGAGGAGAAGTAGGGGGAGTTTTGAGATTTTGAATTACTTCAGAAACACCCCAACCTATCCTAATTGTTGGGCTCGCATTTGATTGAAATTGATGTTTAGTTTAAGTGGTCAACTTTATTAGGAATTTGGGATTCAATTCCCGAAAGTTGAGGTCTTATGGACCGAGCCAGCCTCGGAGCCTAAATCTAAATTAGGCATTTAAAAGTGCCCCGAACCTAGCTAATGCAGTGCAG
>NW_021344181.1:0-276 GCF_001605985.2 Dendrobium catenatum
TTAATAATGCACTTTTCACATCCATTTGGTATAATTTAAATCCTTTAAGACAGGCAAAGGCTAGCAAAACCCTAATTGCTTCAAGTCTAGCTACAGGGGCAAAAGTTTATTCAAAATCAATCCCTTCATTTTTATTATACCCCTTAGCAACTAATCTAGCCTTATTTTTAATGACTACTCCTAAGTCATTCATTTTGTTTTTGAATACCTACTTAGTTCCAACAATACTTTGTTCTATGGGCCTTGAAGTTAATTCCCAAACTTTATTTCTTACAA
>NW_021344182.1:0-249 GCF_001605985.2 Dendrobium catenatum
TACATCATTGAAATATCAAGGCTAAAATGCTAAATGATGTACTTAAGTTCACCCTAAAACTCTAGAAAATGGGGGATTGAGAGAGGCAACGCAAATACTAGAAACTTACACAGAGGGCTTGTGGTGTGGAACCGAAACCTGCAGAGAACAATTAGAGAGAAACAGGGCAAGATATTGCAGAAAAAGAAGAAGAAGCAGAGGAGGAAAGAAGGGAAGAAGAAGAAGAAGAAGAAGAAGGAGCGGGGAAAG
>NW_021344183.1:0-355 GCF_001605985.2 Dendrobium catenatum
GTTATAACAAATTTTAAATTTAGAAAGACTAGATTTTTTAATGAAATTAATCTCAAATTATAATGTAATTTAAGCATAATTAAGATTAAAAAGACTAATGAAACTCATAAAGACTAAATACATTTCAAAAACAATTCAAATCTAAAGCAAACACAACATATATTGATATTAATGAAAAGATTACAATATCAATTCATAATATCAATACTAAAAAAAAATACACTGAACTTTTAAGCAAACACAACTAAAGCAAACACTGATACAAGAAACATCTAGAAAATTAAAACCCAAATTTCTATTCTTCTGGAGGAGGAGGAGGAACACCACCAAATAAGTTGAAGTAGGAAGTCATCAA
>NW_021344184.1:0-261 GCF_001605985.2 Dendrobium catenatum
AGATGGCCATTGCTCTCTCTACATTTGCATATGATGAGTTTATATAATTCTTGTGTCACCTTAGGACTCTCTTTGCATACCAACTTGATAGTGTCTCTTTCAATATACTACAAACTCTTTAGTAAATTTGATGAACATGGAAAAATTCTCTTCTTGGCTCACTACTTTATAGAGATGCATTAGGAAATGGCAAAAAAAAATTTTCTTTCTTTTTTTCTCACAACAGACTGTTCATAATTTATAGAATGATAGTTTTTGAGT
>NW_021344185.1:0-407 GCF_001605985.2 Dendrobium catenatum
AAGTGTCTACAACGCAGACAATCCAAAAAGGCATTCATACCAAATCATCAATCACACGCGCACACAAAAAAAAATCGTAATCCTAGCATGACTAAGGGGCTGTGCACCTAAGTGTGTGAGGCTTGTGTGCTATGTCACACTAAGGGTCCTCTTAGAATTTAGATATAAGGAAGAAGTGTCCAACATATAGCTTTTGAGCTCACTGTTGCAGGAATTCCCCCTAGCTTTTGGATCTAGAAAAGGAATGAATATTTCTTTTAGCTTTAAGGCTAAAGAAGGGGGAGAAGGGAATCCAACTCATAGCTTTTGGGCTATATGTTGAAGAATTCTCCTTATCTTTGGAGCTAAGAAGAGAAAATTAGAATCCAAGATTTAGCTTTTGGGCTAAATGTTAAAGGACTCTCTCT
>NW_021344186.1:0-336 GCF_001605985.2 Dendrobium catenatum
TGCCATCCATTATTAATCATTTGAATATGATGATAATGACCGTCAAGTTTGATTTTCCCAAAGAAGATTTTAAAATATTGATTTTAAAAATTGATCTGAGTTTCTAAACCTCCTACAAGTGCAAGCCCTCGTAGTTAGTTACATGATAGGGAAACTGGAGTTTTCTATGAATACTCTGGATTAAAATAGTGGCATAAATTTTATTTAATATTTCAAGGCTTAATATCAAAGGAGGTGAGGATCAAAATTTTTAAGTGGGATTGGATCAAGGTGGAACACTTATTTCTTGAGGTCAAAGAAGGAAAAATAGGAGATTCTTTGGGATTATGAAACATT
>NW_021344187.1:0-533 GCF_001605985.2 Dendrobium catenatum
GAATGGGAGAAAGATGGTTATAAGGGGAGATGCAGGGCTACCCAAAGCCATGGTATCACTTAAGACCATGGTTAGGAGCCTACAAGAGGTGGGGGAAGCTTATCGGATGGGACTACACAACCTGGATGTGATCAGGATAGAGGAGGGGATGTTTCTCTTTCAGGGCAACCCCTACATCAACAATTTGGTAAGGATTTTCTACCACCTCAAAGATGGCCAGCTCCATCGGAACACGAGTATATCTCCACATTGAGGACAAGGTGGATCTTCGGGAGGGGAGTATTGTTAGACCGGTCCAGTGGACCAGTCCAACCGGTCCACGTGGGACCAGCCCAGACACGAAACAGCGGAGTTTTCTCCGCATGTTGTGGAGGCCGTGCGAGCCGTAGGTCCACGGGAGTCATTTTAGGAAGGATTTTTTAGGGATTTGAGAGGGAAATTTGAATGTATGGACTGCTTAGGGATTTCCTTTTGATTTGTATGCATGAAATACGTTATTTTCCTAGGGTTAGGGCATCTTGAATTTGGCTGAA
>NW_021344188.1:0-232 GCF_001605985.2 Dendrobium catenatum
ATTTAATAATTAATAATTAGGAATTATATAAAATCTTAACTCTATTTTAAAAATTTATCAACATATTAAACATTCTTTCTCTCTCTTTCTCTAAATCTAACTTAAATTTTATTAAAAAAAATATTTTACCTTTCTTCTTCTCCCTAAACAACCAAATCTCGAGCCCTAACCTGCATGCACATGACTCCCCCTAGCGGCACACTCACAAGTGTTGTCTCCCTTGCTCCCTTCC
>NW_021344189.1:0-1109 GCF_001605985.2 Dendrobium catenatum
CTTTCGTCCAACTCCCTCATCTTCCCTATCCTTTCGGACTCCCAAAGTATACATAGTTACGTCCTTTATGATTATCTGCCTACTTTTATTATGGTTTTTTTATTTAATTTCATATTACTAATTTTACTTGAAATGAGAAAATTGATAAACGTGGAAGTAAAACTAAGTATGAGAGGTAAATGGAAAGTTTGTGTGAGTAGAAAAATATATTTGAGAAGAATTGTTTTTATCTGTTAAAAAATTTTGTTTTCATCTGTGAATGAGAAATCTTTTATATTATGGAAAATTGTGTACATGCATTTTGGATTATAGGCATTTGGAGAGGTAATAAATGGAAACAAAAATAGATTGAGGTTTTTATTTGGATAGAGTCTATTATTTGTGTGAGTAGAAAAATATATTTGAGAACAATTTTTTATGTCTAGGTTAAAAAAATTTGTTTTTGTCAGTGAATGAGGAATCTTTTATGTTAAGGAAAATTATGTATATGCATTTTGGCTAATAGGCAATTAGAGAGGTGATAAACGGAAAAAAAAATAGATTGAGGTTTTTATTTGGACAAAGTCTCTTAAAGTTTTCTATGGTAGTTTGTGTTATTTTAATTGCAAATACGCATCTATAGATACATTAAAAAAAATATGCATGCTGCACGTGTATACGAATGTGTGATTTCTTTATTATAATTCACTTTACAATCAATAGATTAAGGCTTCATTTGGGATTACTTTCTTTGTCACAATCTTTGATTAAGGTCATTTTTCTTGAAGGGAATATAGAAAATTTTTGGAGAAGCATGTTTTTAATTTTGAGAACAATTATCTAAATGTCATTAAATTCTAGCATTGAAATTTTTCCAATGCAAACACTTCTCTTCAATTTCAAACGTAATCATTAGCCTCATAATTATTCGTTTTTGGTTTCATATATTGTTGACATAGACAATATCAATTTTATAACAAGTTTTAAAAATTAAGATCTTCATTAACTTGACTTATGTCATGATATTACTACATCCTAAATAATTCTCTAAAAGTAGATTAAGGCTTCTTTTTAGTATTGGTATTTGCTCAGTGCAGTCGCTCACCGAATCCCCCTATCTCTCATGCTTC
>NW_021344190.1:0-219 GCF_001605985.2 Dendrobium catenatum
TTGCATAAAAAGAAATAATTTTTTTTTCAATAAATTTAAAATTATAAAGCAATGTCCTATTTATAAGCATTTTCTAAGCCTAAATAACTTTTAAAAGCCAATAAACAATTATTGCATTTAAGGGTGTCAATATTTGACACGACACGAAAACCGGACCCGAACTCGACCCGAAATTTTTGGGTTAGACCCGACCCGTTTAAAAAATGGGTCAGGTTTGGG
>NW_021344191.1:0-256 GCF_001605985.2 Dendrobium catenatum
TCTAGACTCATCTTCTAGAGATTGGGAGGGAACGATCTTCCTCTCGAATTGAGGATCAATTGTATCTTTGCTTTGTGTTTGCTTTGATCTGATTCCTATAATACAATGTATTGTTTTGGATTGTTTTCACCGAAGTTCTTCAGTTTTCTCTCTGTTTTTACTAATTATTGTTAGGTTTGCTTGCGAACTCAAGTATTTCCTATCAACTAGCTTGCCAGATGCTTGCTTGATATTGCTAATTATGTATTTTCTGCTG
>NW_021344192.1:0-871 GCF_001605985.2 Dendrobium catenatum
CTCACATCGTCGACCTCATGTACGACTTTGCTTGAAGAAAGTGAATGATCCTGTTTCCCTCGCTCGATAGCTTACAGGTTCTCTCTCTTGATCTTACACTTATTTAGTCATTAACTCTAATTTTCTTCTCTATCTCTCTCAATCCATCTACATCTCCCCCTCTCCTCACATGATTTTAAGGATATGAAATTGTCTGTCTTCCTTGCTACAGAATCAACACGATTGGTTCAATTTTTTTTGGGTACTTTACAAGAGTATTCAAGTTAAAACACAAATAAATTAATCTACTCTATACAAAAGTATACAAGCAAGAATTTCAACATTCACCATATTAACATTTTTAGTAGTAGAATAAATTAATTATCAATAATGTAAATCTAAATTATAGAGATTTAGACAACAAGATTTTTATGTGGTTTGATGCATAACTTGTTCCCATCCTTTTCCTAATCCACACCCACATTTGAATTCCACTTCTCTTAATTTGCAACCGTAAGTTCAACTCCTATACTCCCTTAAGTAGGTGGAAGAAACCTTTATGCAATTTTGCTATAGAGTTTGTTTGGGATGGTTGTAGCTATTGATAAAGCAGGTTAAGAAATTGTTGTACAAGAAGCTTTTTTCTTAAGTTGCTATATAAAAATCAATAATTTTGTTTCGAAAGTATAACTGTTGAATTGCTGTGCTGCAGTTGTATAAGAACAAATTACTTTGATACCCTTAAATCTATTAAGATGAAAGAAAATTTAATCAAATTTAACTTAGTTTTTTTAAAATTCATATAATTATAAACTAATAATTCTAAATTAAAATGTTCTCCAATTTTAGCAAATATTTTATGACTTTTAAATATCAAAATACTATTTTTTTT
>NW_021344193.1:0-503 GCF_001605985.2 Dendrobium catenatum
AGAGGCTGACTCTTGGACTATTGAGGAGACAGTTGGTCATTTTGCTTTGTCGTTGCTGATTGGTTTGTTCTTGGTGGATGTTGTTGGTTGTGTTGATGCAACATCAGAGGATTCTATTCTTGATTGGAGCTTGTTGGACCCTAAGATTGATGGGGTTTTGGCTGACGATTGGATAGCTAGTTTAGTAGTAGTGTTTGTTTTTCTTAAATCTTGTTATTTTTTGCTTATTTTGCTAATAGGTTCCTTATACCTTTTTAAAACCATTATGATGAAATATGGGATTTTTACTAGGATTCATTTTCCATCTTTTGGGAAAGCTGGGATACTAACCAACCTTTAGGTTGTTCTTTTACATGGTGTCCCCATCACCCCAATGGATCTAAAATGGAACTTAGTAAATCGCATATCCATTATGGTAGTTTTAAAGGGTTGCTTTTGCTTTCTAGTTTGTATTAGGTTTTTCGTCTTTGTTGACGCTTATTTTTGTTTCGACTCGACCCCGA
>NW_021344194.1:0-200 GCF_001605985.2 Dendrobium catenatum
AACAGCTTCTATAGCTGAATCAAAATTATTGGCACCCTCACCTCCTGGTTGGATAAAAATTAATGTAGATGCAGCCCTATTCAAGTCAAATAATGCTGGAATAAAAGGTGTTATAAGGGATCACAAAGGCAGATTTTTGCTAGCTTTTGAAAAAAATTGTTTCATTGGGACATTGCTCAACTTGAGCTGCTAGCTGTTAT
>NW_021344195.1:0-291 GCF_001605985.2 Dendrobium catenatum
CCTTCTTCATACAGACTGGACATCATGGATTTTACACGATTAGGTGATTTTAGCTGGCTTCCTTTGTCAGACAAGGAATAAGTCCAGGATTGCATTAGCTAGGTCGTAGATGTTAGTGTTGTGTGTACAACACTACATCTTTTATAGATTTAGGGTCTAAAGGTGAGTAGTACGGGTGTACCATTACACACCTTATTGGTGGGTAAGTCTTCCTTTCTTTCGGAGGCTATAAATCCTGCCCATCCGCGTCACACAGATGACGCCACCTCCCTCTTTCTCTCATGCTTGTTC
>NW_021344196.1:0-722 GCF_001605985.2 Dendrobium catenatum
TTTACCTTTGTGCTAGATTTCAAGCCGACCCTAAGGAGTCCCACCTGACTGCTGTTAAGAGGATTTTTAGATATATTTTTGGGACCCAAAGCTTAGGGATTTGGTATCCTAGATAGCACTTCTTTTGAGATTATTGGATTTTCTGACTCTGATTTTGCAGGATGCAAGGTGGATAGAAAAGTACTTCATGAACTTGTCAATTCATAGGATAGTTTTTGGTCTCATGGTCTAGTAGGAAGCAAAATTCTGTTGCACTCTCCACTGCTGAAGCTGAGTACATTGTTCTTGGAAGTTGTGTAGCCCAAGTCCTTTGGTTGAAACAACAAGAATTGGATTTAGGATTACCTGTAGGCACCATCTCAATCTTTTGTTACAACACTAGTGCCATATGCATCTCTAAAAATCCTATCCAACATTCAAGGACTAAGCACATTGACATTATGAATCACTTCATTAGAGATCATGTGACTAATGGAGACATTGAGTTACACCATGTGATAACTGAAAATCAACTAGCTGACATCTTTACTAAACCACTGGCCTTCGACACTTTCAGCTCTTTAAAGACCAGATTGGGTGTGATTGACATAACTACATAAACTTGATCTTCCATTTTCTTTATCTTGTTTTTTGTTCTTTTTCTTTTAGTTGCTTTTCCTTTTTGCTCTTTGTTTTCTTTTCTTTTTTTTTTTACTCTTAGTTTTTATTTGATTTGGTTTACT
>NW_021344197.1:0-225 GCF_001605985.2 Dendrobium catenatum
TTTATTATGGAGGATATATCCTATTAGGTGACCAAGACCCAGATTCTGTTTCCGTCGGGTGGTAGGTAGACGAACAAAAGTCATGTGGCGAATATTGTTGCTAATCAAATCGACCTCATCAAACTTAATGTTGGACATAATAAGGTAGGTAGTGACGGACAAGGTAGGGGTCAAATTGATACGGTCGCCACCTTTGGGTATGATAGAGGTTCGAAGAACATGTTG
>NW_021344198.1:0-262 GCF_001605985.2 Dendrobium catenatum
ATCTGTCCAAAACTCTTCAAATTCTGTCCCAAAAACTACCCAGAAAATTGAGAAGAAACAGATCACGGGACCAACAGCCGGCCACGGAACAGCCAGGATTCACGGGAAAAGCACCGAAACAATAAAGGAACAGCATGCCCAAGGAATCCAAAAAACGAACAGGCACCCCAAGCAGCCACGGCTGCATAAATTCCAGCCTATTTCTCTCCCAATGCCACAAGACAAAGCTCTCCAAACAGCCATAAAAGGAAGAGAAAAAAGA
>NW_021344199.1:0-740 GCF_001605985.2 Dendrobium catenatum
GGGCCGCGCGGTAAAGAGTAAGAGCACGTGACGACATGTTATTGACCTCCGAATGTAGAGCTATGTCTGGTATCCGGACCTAATAATTGTTCCCCAAAAGCAGCCTTACCTTGAGATTGATTGATTAACAAATATATCTAAAATTTAAATTTGTTTCTTAACACTTCATGGAACCGCTGAAATTTATGGATTCAAAGGCCCATTAGCATTTAACGGAGGCCCACTAAGGTCACAGGCTTTCAAAAATTATAACGAATTCATTTCTTATTCAAAACTAGGAAACATAATATATGAAATAATAGTAGAAAAAGTTTAATGAATTCAATTAAATATGAAGTGAAACTAAATTCTGAAAGAATAAAATAATTTGTTTATTAAAACTAATTTTAATATATTCTCAAGAATTTTAAATTATATCAAACAAACTAAGAAAAAATT
Organism: Dendrobium catenatum; assembly: GCF_001605985.2. Taxonomy (NCBI): domain Eukaryota; kingdom Viridiplantae; phylum Streptophyta; class Magnoliopsida; order Asparagales; family Orchidaceae; genus Dendrobium; species Dendrobium catenatum. Next base: position 439 of record NW_021344199.1, read on the forward strand.
AAAATATTTTGTGTGAGAATATGTTTTTATCATAAAAAAATCAAGCAAAAATAAATAGTCTAAGGCTATGTTTGGGACGGCTTTCTTACTGCTTCTTAAAGTGACTTTATAGTATAAAATTTTTAATTTTTGTACTAGAAATCAACTTTATGAAACGGGAAGAAAGCCGCCCCAAACGAAGCCTAAGTCTATTTAAAGGTTATTATTATTGTGTCCTGGAATATTCGCGGTGGTAGAGAAATGTATAGTTTAACGTCTTAGCATTGTACGAAGATTCAGCACACAAGCAGATAAGAGAGAGG
>NW_021344200.1:0-467 GCF_001605985.2 Dendrobium catenatum
ATAGGAACTGGCTTGAAAAATTTTCTAAGTCTTATTCATCCGGGATGAAATTAAATATCGTCTAGGACGACTTAGTCTCTGTAAAATTTTTATCCAGGCAAAATTAATTATCGTTAGAAAATGAGTTGCTCTCTATAAAATTTTTGTCCAGACTAAATTAATTATCGTCTAGGACGATCTGGTCTCTGTAAAAATTTCGTTCAGACAAAATTAATTATCGTCAGAAAACGAGTTGCTCTCTGTAAAATTTTCAACCAGACGAAATTAATTATCATCCAGGACGATCTGGTCTCTGTAAAAATTTTGTCTAGACGAACTAATTTTTGTCCAGATGATTAACCGACTTAGAACGGTTTTCAGCAGTTTTTAGAACCGACCTAGTAATAACCGTTCATACCGAATGAACTTAGTTCGTACGGGACGATCATCATGTACGAAGACATTTTGTACACATATACAAATAGGGT
>NW_021344201.1:0-218 GCF_001605985.2 Dendrobium catenatum
GCCGAACTTGAAGGTCATCGGGATCATCTAAAGTCTCGAATGGTAATTCCATTAATTCATTAAAATCTGCCAGAAGGGATCTTTAGGGATATTTGGCGATTCAAGAGCACAGAAGGGATCTTTAGGGATATTTGGCGATTCAAGATGGTAAGTTATCATTAGGCAATACTCATCGTCATCAAATGAACTAACAGTTCCAAAGCCGATACCACTTGTAG
>NW_021344202.1:0-514 GCF_001605985.2 Dendrobium catenatum
AAGAGAAAAAACAAAGTATAGACTGACTCAATCCTAACCTATGCAAACTTGAACTGGTTTAGTTTGTTCATCCGATCTTTGATTCCTGAAAAGTTAGAAGTAACAGACAGTCCAAGAGAATCAATTGTGTTTGTCAATCATCAAAACATAAGTCATGAAAATAGATTTGCAATAAAAAGAAATTAGGGTGTGAATATATTTCTATTCAAAGTGATCATGGAGGAGAATTTGGGAATGAGAGATTTGAAGAATTTTGTAAAAAAAAGGAATTGATCACAAATTTTCTGCACCTAGAACCCCTCAGCAGAATGGGGTAGCCGAAAGGAAAAACAAAATATTAATAGAAGCTGCCCGAGCAATGTTGGTAGAATATTCACTTCCTAAATATTTTTGGGCTGAGACGGTTAATACTACATGTTATGTTCTGAATAGGGTAAATGTAAGATCTAAATTTAATAAAATACCCTATGAGTTGCTAAAAAGGGAGAACACCTAATTTGTCTCATTTGCATGT
>NW_021344203.1:0-2060 GCF_001605985.2 Dendrobium catenatum
CTTGTTTCATCTAATATAGAGCGGGCTCCATCTCTGATTTAAAGTAGCCGATTTGTTTCGTCAGCGATCCTGTACTCGTATCATACGATCTTCATACGTACTTCATCCTGGTACGAAGAATGGTATCAAAAGTTAAAAAACATTGTACTGGTAATCGTGGTACGATCTCAAGGGACTTGTTGGTAGTCGTCAACAGGATGATGGTTCACTGGACAGATCAGGAGTAAATATTTCTTATGTCATCTCATTGTTCATTCGTATGGTACGATCCTATTTTCTGGGAAAGTGAGTGTAGCTAACAAAAATTCAAGAGATCTGTCTAAGACCGTAATTGTGCGGGACGATTCAAACTTCGTCTCTGTTCTGATCGTATAGGTACGATCGCGGTCGTACAGTTATGCGATGTTCTAATTATTAAGGCCCTGGATTTCATGCAACTAAATGCCACGGGTATTAAGTAAGTTGATAATAGATCGTGACAGACGTGCAAAATCACTTTACTCTTAAACTAGAACTACAGCTAAGTGTTTTGATCCTGAAGCATATCGTCAGTACGAATAGATTCGTACAGGTATGATCTATTCACATATATCCACATAGCTCGGACGACAGGTGCGAATTAAACATGTACATACGATCTCTCACACGAAGAAATTCTAATACATCTCGGTCACATAGCTGGTAAACCACAAACTCTCCCTGTGTGTGTGCATGGTTGCTCTTACTCTTATGCCATTTTGTGGCCCAAACTCAATAAATGAAAAAAAAGTAAATAGAAAAAATACAATGTCTGACTCATCTCCCTATCTACCCGTTTCTTGAGTCTCATTTCGTCTGATGTCACTCTGTGATCTTCTGCAAAATGTTAGTACTACAAGGACAATGCAAAACAAAAAAATAATATTCAATGAAAAGTTGTTCTAAAACATCCATTATTTGGCATCATCAAAATCTCAAGCTCGGGGTCATGGGTTGCAACAATTTAAAGAGGCAAATTGATCTAACAAAGCCATATGATTACTATCTAAAGAGGAATTATCTTTTTAAGGCATTCATGCTCTTTCTGTAAATTTGAAAAGTTAGATTTAAGGCTTGTTTGTACTTTCTTGAACTTCTAATATCTAGTTTGATTTTTTTTAGAAAGTTTAAATAATTCATCTCAGGAAAGCTCACATACCTCCTCTTGATCAGAATGATAAAGATGATTACCTTCCATTAAAGACAGATTTGTTACCTCCTCTTTTGCTTAAATTTTAGATGAGTTGAAAGCAAAGTCTGCTGAGATTTCCTTCTGAGTCCTTTACTTTCCCTTTTGAATTTAGCTTCTTCCTCACCCTTTTCATTGATCTGGTGAGCTTTAAAACTTGGGCAATCAGACTTCAAGCTCCCTTTTTTCATGCATTCATAACATATAATATCATAAGAAGCTTTAGAATTTTTATAATTTTTACCTTTGCTCCACTGTTGATGACGCTTTTGCTTTTTCTTTATAAAACTTCTAAATTATCTGGTCATTAGTGTGATAACTTCCTCTCCTTTATCAGAGGAACTATATGAATCACTAGTCTTTAAGGCTATAGTTTTCTCTGTTGGATGACTATGGCACCCCAAGAGGGGGGGGGGGGGGGGGGGGGGGGGGGGGGGGGTGAATAAGGGTTTTCAAAATTTTTATTAAAAGAAAGCAATTAAAATGATTTTAAAGCTATTTTGAAAAGAATAAGACATCACACAATATTTAAGAAAAAGAAAAAATAATAGATGTAAGAAATGAAAATAAGAGGCACAATTTTTTTATGTGGTTTAGACCAGATTCCAATCTTACCTACGTCCACGCTAACCAGCTCTCAAGCTAGAATTCACTAATCCCAGGTTTGCTTTGCAAACCTCACTTCTTTAAACCAAAGGTCTTTACAACCTAAGTACTCTCCTACACTGGTGAGTACAACCTAATATAATTACAATTTAAACTTCACTAAGCCAAATGACTTAGATCAAGAAAATGAAAAAAAATAGTTTGATGTAAATAGTACAAGCTCAAATTATCTTACAAAAAAATGCCC
>NW_021344204.1:0-482 GCF_001605985.2 Dendrobium catenatum
CCTGGGGGGACCACCGGAGCTTGCTCTCCATTGGTTCAGACTGCCGCCGGCCATGGTCTGGGTCGGGTTGACCAGGGAAGGCCGATGGGGACACACTGGAGCTGGGAGTAGAGCCAAATTGGCCTGGGGAAGCTGGGGTCGATCCGGTGGCTCGGTTGGGCTCAAACCTACTTGGTTTGAGTTTGGTTTGAGTCGAATTGAGCTCGATCCAGGTCAGGTCAGACCCTGGGTTCGGTATAGGAGGCAGGCCTGGGTCTGGTGCACCCAATACAAGTAGCAATTGGGTCAAATTTGATCTGGATTCAAAGATGGCTCGGGTCCAAGTGTTTTTTGCTACTTTGGGTTAGCCTAACTATTGACCCAAGCTAGCCCAAGGCATGGGCTGGTTGGAGGGGGTGTATTAGACCTAGGGCCACCTATGGAAGGTGTTGATCAGGTTCAATTGGGCTTAGGTTTAGAGTTGGCTCAATCCCAAGTGCTTT
>NW_021344205.1:0-378 GCF_001605985.2 Dendrobium catenatum
GAGAGCAAACTAGGGCAGTGTCTACGCACACCATAGGAATTGGATCATCATTTCCCGAAAGCGAGTCAGAATCTGAAAGTTCTATCAAGATAGGATTTCCTTGAAAATTGATTTGAGAGAAATCACTTTCTGATAAAGTTTCACATTCGACCTCTTCTTGAATATCTTATTCGAGAAGGTCAATTTCTTTGATATTAAGACTTTCTTCACCAGAGCTTTGATTTAAAATAAGAGAGTCATCAACTTGCATTTCATTTACATTGTTAATCATCAAGACAGAAGCAGAAGAATGTTTTTTATTCATCTTCTGACCCTTCGTCTTTGATGGGGCAAAGTAAAAATCAGATAACAAAAAAGGGGAGAGGGTTTTAACACCCC
>NW_021344206.1:0-469 GCF_001605985.2 Dendrobium catenatum
GACCACCTTAGAGTGCTCCATTTAAGCTCAAATTTGGCGGGTTTAGTCCTTAGGGTCAGGTGATCCTATGGCCCAAATTTCATCTAATTTGGAATTCATTTGGTTCCCCAACTAGGAGCCCCAAAAATCCTTCTTAGAAATGGCCTGTTAACCCTAATCAATTGATAATGAACTTTTCTTAACTCTTAAAATCCATTTAAATGTCCTTAATTGTCCTTAATTGACCCCTTAACCAATAAGAAATGAAACCCTCTCAAATTGATCTTTAGACTTGTTTAGCTTGGTCCTTAGGTAATTAGGGTCTAACTAACTGTAATTAAATCTTAAAAATCCCAAAAGGGTTTTAAACACTTGTTGATCTGTCCTTGGGTCATTTATGACCTTTGGAATTGATCCCAAGGAGTTTAGTGATCATTTGGGTTCAAACCCTTTAGTAGATCCCTTAGTTGTAGTAATTTGATACTCCCTA
>NW_021344207.1:0-273 GCF_001605985.2 Dendrobium catenatum
ATCGGAGTTGAGATGGTCTCCAAATTATTTTTAAATTTCCAATTTGATTTTGACTTGAGATTCATGCCCGATCAACATAAATTTTTGATGAGATATCAATTAAAATTTAATTTGAGATAAACTTAAATCAATTAGTCGTATATATTTCAAAATTAAATTTAATGACCAAAATTCAATATCTCCAAAATTTCCCTACCTTTACGTACTCTTATCCACATCTACAAATGAGTATAAAAAAGGTTTCGTGAAATATAAGAGGTTGAGGAGAGCGAA
>NW_021344208.1:0-299 GCF_001605985.2 Dendrobium catenatum
TGGAGGATTTTTTCCAGAGCAAGTGGGAGAATAACGATATTGTTGACTACGGGTGGCCCTCTCTTGATCTGCACTTTGCCAACATGCAGCGGCTGGGTATATCTCTGGATTGTGAGATCACCCGTGAGGAAATTTGGCTTGCGGTGAAGTCGATGGGCAAGAATCGCTCCCCTAGACGTGATGGGGTGACGGCATCCTTCTTTAAATCATTCTGGGATATTGTTGGTGAGCAGGTCATCTTGGCGCGCCTGGAGTTCTTCTTTTCGGGACGGATGGAGCCTGAGTGGAAGGATACGGTG
>NW_021344209.1:0-299 GCF_001605985.2 Dendrobium catenatum
CAACTGAAAATCAACTAGCCGATATCTTTACTAAACAACTGGCCTTCGATACTTTCAGCTCTTTAAGGACCAGATTGGGTGTGATTGACATAAATGCATGAACTTGATTTCTTTACTTGCTTTCCTTCTTTTTTCTTTCTTTCTTTTTCTTCTAGTTTATATGTTTTTTTTGTTTTGGTTGTTTGTTCCTTTTTGTGTTGTTTTGTTTGTTTGGTTTATTCTTTTTGAAAAAAAAAATTCAAAATTTCAAATTTTTTTTTTTAAATCATTGCTAATATGATATCGTATGCCTTGCATTT
>NW_021344210.1:0-211 GCF_001605985.2 Dendrobium catenatum
CGGGCAATGTCCTCTGAGTGTTGCTGCTCCTGAGCAACAACGTAGGCGTCAAACCGAGTCTCCCAACGATCAAACCTCTCAATCAACTGATCAAAGGGTGAGTGCTGGTGGAGAGGGACAGGATCAGGAATGGGAGCAGGAGCGGGAGCCTCCTCCTCTCTAGCCCCCCGACCTTCCCATCTCCTGGGTGGAGACGAGTACTATGAAGAGC
>NW_021344211.1:0-742 GCF_001605985.2 Dendrobium catenatum
ACATCAAAATATTTTACTAATTTTATTTACCAAAATTTTATATACACAAGTCAAGATATTATTATAATCACTACTATATCACAAGATCCTAGCTATAATAGAATGAAAGAAAATATAGAATGAATTCTAAAGAAAGACCTAAGAATCTCTGCCAATCTCACTCTGCTTGATCCTGATCTCTTCCATGACCTAAAATCATTAAAATTCATATTATGGGCTAAAAAGCCCACCAATAACTCAAACTCTGCAAAACTTTCAACATAAGGGTAGAAGATTTAATGCATACTCAGTTGAGTCAATAAAATTAATCTCATCAATGATTACTTATTATTTGAAAGCTCAAGATGATAAATAATAAAAGTAGAAAATCATTACAATGAGTTTAGGAATCAATAAGAGACATAACAATCAATAAATTAGTAAAACAATGGCATTATAATCATTTAAGCATTAGTAAAATGAATCATGAGCACACCTTTATCAATATTATCATTCTTATCCTTTAACATCCATACCAACAATTATATGTAATTAGTACTTGCATCCATTTATATGTTATCTATATACACATGTTAGTACTCTATCTATCAATGCATCAGGATATGGTTCCGCAAGGCAGGATATCTAGCTTTAATATGATGTTTTCACCCATTTATATGTTCATTCTTTATATCATTATATCATTATCATTCATCTTTTATCATTATTATTATAGATGGCTTTAAAAAATTATTAAGTGTCT
>NW_021344212.1:0-424 GCF_001605985.2 Dendrobium catenatum
TCAATAGTAAGGACAGAGGGAGAAGAGAAGAAGAGAAGAAGAAAAGAAGAAAGGAGAAGAAGAAAAGAAGAAAGGAGAAGAAGAAGAGCAGAAAAGAGGAGAAGAAGGGAGAAGGGGCAATTTTTCTAAATGCTTTGGAGGCCTATTTATAGGTTTTTGGAGAGAAGAGGGAAAGTTTCTAGAGTTTTCTAGAATTTTCAAAAAAAACTTGAATTTTTCTGAATTTTTTGGAATTTTCTGAGATTTTTTCTGAATTTTTCGGATTATTTAAATACATGTGGGCCCCACTGAAATTTTTAAAAAATAAAAAATTTTGCCTATGTCGGTTTGATAAGGCGGTTCAGAAAAAAAAAATTGCCTATTTGATAAGGCGGTTCAGGAAAAAGAAAAAAAAATAAAAAAAAATAATTCCACCGCCATTTCA
>NW_021344213.1:0-217 GCF_001605985.2 Dendrobium catenatum
GCTAACAGGGAAAGTGAGATTATTGCGGATGGTAACACCGTTACTTGTGAAGAAGGGGAATTTCTCCCTCCTTCAAATGAGGTGATTAATGTTCTACCGGATGAAAACCGTGTGAGTAATAATATAGTTTCCTCTTCTACTGCTTTTATTGCTAATTCTAAAAATTCTGATGAGGATGGATTTTCGAAAGCTACAAAAAAGAAAGGGAAAAATCAAA
>NW_021344214.1:0-503 GCF_001605985.2 Dendrobium catenatum
CCTAAACAATCTATCACCTTCGTAGACTGTCCCTCAAATTTTGCTACGCACGCACCAAATTCACGCAAACCGTAAATCTAAACGAGATCGCTAGATCATTCATAGGGCACCCAAATTCACGATGTCCAAACCCTAGGAAAAACCTATTTAATTGCATACAAATCAAAAAAAGGAATTCCCTTAAACAGCCCTACATTCAAATTTCCCTCTCAAAACGCTAAAAAAGGCTTCCTAAAATGTTCTAAAGGGCTGGTCGGGCCGCTCAATCTCCGCAGGAGGCGGAGATCTCCGCCTATTTTCGCGATTTTGGCCCGTGAACCGGTCCCGCCTGGACCGGTCCAGTGGACCGGTCTAACAACATCTTTTCAATATTTCCGGTAAAATTATCACTAACTTTGGTGCTAAACCTTTTATTAAATATTCATTGACCATGATGATATTATAGTTCTACCGACATGATATGAAAATGATATGAAGATATCCCAACTAAGATGACTGACAAG
>NW_021344215.1:0-203 GCF_001605985.2 Dendrobium catenatum
ATCTAAAAGAATCATATTTGACAGCAGTGAAAAGGATATTAAGATACTTACTATGAACTCAGAACTTAGGAATTTGGTATCCTATGTTTAGGTCTTCATTTAAAATTATTGGTTATTCAGATTCTGACTTTGCAGGCTGTAGAGTGGATAGGAAAAGCACTTCTGCAACATGTAAATTCATTGGAAATTCATTAGTTTCATGG
>NW_021344216.1:0-214 GCF_001605985.2 Dendrobium catenatum
GAGCAGGTACGCGACACATTTTTTTTTTCTTTTTTTTGTTTCGGGATGTCGGTCAACAAATAATACATAACCTGCGATATATCTTATATTTTATTGTTTTATGAGCATGTGGACCTATTATGCTCAACTTAGGTGCACTAATTGCAAAATCATCTAAAACGATTAGAATTTTCATCCATTCTATTCTGAATTTACATCACCATCAATCAACCAT
>NW_021344217.1:0-320 GCF_001605985.2 Dendrobium catenatum
TCTCAGGCAAGTTCTTATTCGACTTAATTTTCCCAATCGATTTATGGAGCTTTTATTGCAATGTGTGCTTGATCCTAAATATTGCATCTTGATTAATGGTAAGAAGACAAGTTGGATTGAAGGGAAATGTGGATTTAGGCAAGGCTGCCCTTTATCTCCATTTCTGTTCATTTTATGTTCTCAAATTTTGTCTGACGCTTTATTATCAAGACGGATTGGAAGAGGAATTTCGATTTCTGCTTCAGGACCGAGAATCTCTCATCTTCTTTATGCGGATGACATTTTAATTTTTGCGGAAGCAAGAATGAAAGAGGTGAAAG
>NW_021344218.1:0-260 GCF_001605985.2 Dendrobium catenatum
AGGATTTTGTTGGCCAATGCTCTTCCTCCAAGATGTTTCCCGCATATACCTGAATGAACTTCTCGTAATGCATAATCGGCCTCTGAAGGCGGAAGGCATTTAAGATATGGCCCGCTGAAGGCTTTTTTATATAATTCTCAACCAATGACAGTAAAGTTAGCTGCTTGCCTTCGAATTCGTATTGCAGTTGGTGGATCTTCAGGTAGCACTCCTTCTTGTAGGGAAGATAGTATAGGATCAATCCAAGAAAGCTCCTTTGG
>NW_021344219.1:0-201 GCF_001605985.2 Dendrobium catenatum
TCAGTTTTGGCTAGGAATTACTTGATTTCAAGTATTTTCTATCACATTTCTCCAATTCAACACTAGATATGGGTATTATGAATTTGTGGTGATGCCATTTGGACTTACAAATGCCCATGCTGTATTTATGAATCTCATGAATAGAATCTTTATAGAAATGGTAGAGGATAATGTTATAAAAATTAATAGGATTGGAAATAG
>NW_021344220.1:0-1493 GCF_001605985.2 Dendrobium catenatum
TCCAGGACGATTTGCTCTCTGACTTTTGCCATACACTAATCGTCCTGGGACGATCCCAGATCGGCCTGAACGATCCATACAAGAAATTTTCCTGTAGCTTATGGACAGAAAACTGGAACAAAAATTGCACTGATCGTCCCGGGACGATCCAGATCGGCCCTGACGATCCTGGAGCAGATTTTGATGTTACACTATCCTTCTCATAGTTGCTTTGCTCTCGATAGGCTCAAGATGTCGGGTCAAGTCGACTTGGGTTTGGGGCGGGTCAAGTCTGGTTTAGATTTCTAACCCATTTGGATATGAAGTTGTTTGAGATTTTAGAAAGGTAGTGGGGACTATGGGTGTAGGAGAAATTATTATGTTTGAGCTCACAAATTTTAATTATAATTAATTTACAAATCAATTCAAAAATTAGTAGCACTAACTCTTTGTAGACATAAATTTTCATACTCCCAATTGTGTCAGAGCTTAAAATATCAAGTGGAAGAGATCAAAAGAGAGAAAAAATAGTATTTGGTATATTATAAAAAGGTGACAAGCTGATAAATATGCTATTTTTTTCTTTCAAATTAGTCTTTAGCCAAAATGAAGAAGTTGCTTTGTGCATTGAAAACAGTTATAATTTTTTGTGTAAATAATATGAAATACTCATTTTTTTCTATTTTGATTAATTGTCTCGAATTCACATTAAATTATTTAAATTTCAAAACTTGGAAACAAAATATTAAAAAATAATTTAATGCTTTTTTAATATAATAAAAGTATGGTACAAAAAAATCAATAATATAGTTGGTAAGGATGTAAGTGAGTCAAGTAGGCTCGAGCTCAGCTCGATAAATGACTCTTGAGCTAAGTTTAATGAGCTAACGAGCTAAACTCGAGCCAGTCTAGACTAGACAGGTTAGCTCATGAGCCAATTGGTTTAAAAAATATTAATTTAAAATGAATTTAAAATATATTAGAATATAATTTTCATGTATATAGTTATTACAACAACTACAACAAACCTTTATCCCACTATGTGGGGTCGGCTACATGAATCCTGAATCTTTTTTGCTCCATTGTGTTCCTATTTAAAGGTCAACATTTCTCGTCTTAAATCTAATAAAGAAAGCGTCATCCTAATATTTTCTAACCAAGTCTTTTTAGGTCAGCCTCTACCTTTCGTTAACATAAGTCCAAATCTAATACCTCATACCCTCCTAAACCGGGTCATTGAAGGTCGTCGTTTTTTATGTGGACCAAACCATCTAGGGCGGCTCTCTCTAATCTTATCTCTGACTGAAGCTACTCCACCTTTTCAGTATAAGCTGCATTTCGTATCCTATCTTTAAGGGTTAAAGCCCTCATCCACCTGAGCATCCTCCATTCTCTTGCCACCAACTTTAACTTAGTATTATGTTTCTCTTTTTATGCAACATTATTCTTCGTGGGTTCCCCAAATCAGAGTCATTGTGTTAGAAAGTGTGTACACTCTAATTTAACATCGTGTC
>NW_021344221.1:0-313 GCF_001605985.2 Dendrobium catenatum
ATACAACTAGAAAGGAAAATACATAGAACTCTAAAAACAAACATATAACTAAAGATAAGATACATGAAACCATCTAGTACTCAAAACCCAAATTTTTATTCTTCTGGAGGAGGAGGAGGAACACCACCAAATAAGTTGAAGTAGGAATTTATCAACATAACATTGATATTAATTTCATGAACTTCATTCTTATATTACCACTGTGCTGTTGCTGCTGCTAAAGTTGAGCATCAATTTGATCAAATGGTTGATCAAAATGAGTCTCAAGTCTATCAACTTTCTCAATCAAATTCTGATAATTTGGTTGAGGTGC
>NW_021344222.1:0-406 GCF_001605985.2 Dendrobium catenatum
GTTTAGGGTTGAGTCAGTCTGTACTTTTGTTTTTCACTTTTGAGTCCACTTTTAATGGATAAAGAGACTGATGCTAAGTAACCCTACACACACACACTTGACAGACTTAGAATTTATGTTTTTTTTTTCACATTGGCCAGGACGATTTTTTAAATCGGCCAGGACGATCCAGTTTAAAACAGAAAGTCTAATTAAGGTTTCTTAATTAAGGCAGCCGTCATTAACATATCGTCATGGACGATACGTGTATCGGCCAGGACGATAAGCTTAAAACAGAAAGAAGTAGCCGCCTTAGACAATTAAGGTATACTGTATTTTTAAATTATCGGCCAGGACAATCCCCAGATTGGCCTGGATGAAATTACCAAATTATGCCTTAATTGATCAAGAAACCAAGGGAGTAATT
>NW_021344223.1:0-264 GCF_001605985.2 Dendrobium catenatum
AACACAATGGCGAAAAAGGATTCATGTAGCCGACCCTACGTAGTGTGACAAAGACTTGATGTTATTGTTGTATTTACATTAATAGATATAAGACAGATAGCAAAAAGACGAATCTTCAAGTTTTTCATGCTTATTCACCAATCAAGTAAATTATCAAAGAAATATTCCAAGAGAAATTTGCTATTATTAAGGTTAATAACTCACAAACCTCGTATCTTTGTATCTGATACTCCTCAAACGTTGTCACATATTGGGAGTATGTGT
>NW_021344224.1:0-201 GCF_001605985.2 Dendrobium catenatum
TCAAAACCTTGACAGACTCGTCTCCATTTCATCTGCAAAAGATTTGGACAATATGTTGAACAATTATGACTATCTCAAAAAGACCGCTAAATGTGAATACCCGAGGCTTCATGTCTTCCTCTTCCCTTTATCAAATAGGGAGAATTCTTTGGATGACGTCAATTATGCGGCTTGCAATAACAATGGGTTGAGTTGCATCGA